>NC_133510.1:24910000-25213000 GCF_049354715.1 Callithrix jacchus | reverse complement strand
ACGTCCCTCTTGGCTTATAAAAAGCTCCTTCAACCCCATTTTCCAATTATCCTTGCCCCCTTCTAATCACACCAACTGTGTGCTGCAAACGAAGCTCACATATTTCAGCCTGAAAATACACAATTCAGAAGGCTCATGTGAAACAGCGCTGCCCCTGAAATAATCATACCTCCTCAACAAAGCCCCAAACTACTCTCTCCAAGAATGCACAGAACAGCCCTGCAGACCAGGCTCCCTCATGTCCTCACAGGTCACGAAAGAAAAATGGGTTCAGCTCTCACTGCATAAGCTTAAAGCAATACTAGCAATATGCCTGCCTCTTACTTTTCAACAAAAAATTGTGAAACACAGAGGTGTCCCTTCCCCCAGGAGCCACACCACATGCCAGGAGTGAAATTGTGGATCCGGGCCCTGGGCCAAGAGTGCATGGGAGGGGAGCTCAGAGCTGAGGACTACAGGCTGGGAGTGCAGGGCTTGGGGGGAGAAGTTTAGGGTGTGCAGTGTTCTGGAGCCCAGGGGGCATGGTATAAGGGTGGGAGGACCTGGAATCTGGGGCCGGGAGCTGGGGACACTGGAGCCAGAGCGATCTTGGAGGCTGCACTGCCAGGGGGCTCAGTCCCGGCCCTGCCATCCTGGCTGGCCCAGGTTCTGAGGGCTACCTGGAACCCATGAAGGCTGCAGGGCAGATGTGGGTGTGCAGGGTTCCTCACCTGGGTCCACGGTGGCTTGGGGGTCTGGGCGGGGCCTGGGAGTTTCCTTGACAAAGTGAGTCAGTTGGGCAGGCAGAGAATGCACCAGGAAACACTTGGCCTTTTCTCCTTCCTCCTGGGGAGGGGGTTCTCCCAGCCCAGCCTCTTCCTCACAGCACTCCTCCCTCCCTGCTGCAGTCCAGCCCTGTTCTGCCCAGGCCTCTGCCGCTGCCTTCTCCTGTGGGGCTTACCCCTGGGTGGCCTGCCGCTGCCACTGCTGCTGCACCACCACCACCCATCCCAGCAAAGCCAGGCTACTGTTTTTTGTTTTGGGAGAGTCTTACTCTGCTGCCCAGGCTGGAGCATAGTGGCATCATCTTGGGTCACTGCAACCTCCGCCTTCTGGGTTCCAGTGACTCTTGTGCCTCAGCCTCCCAAGTAACTTGGATTATAGGCATGTGCCACCACATCCAGCTAACTTTTATATTTTTGGTGGAGACAGGGTTTTGCCATATTGGCCAGGCTGATCTCAAACTCCTGGCCTCAAGTGATCCACCAACCTTGGCCTCCCAAAGTGCTTGGATTACAGGCATGAGCCATCACACCTGGCCAGTTGTGCCACTGTTACCACTGTGTAGGTCACTGAGGTACTTGAAACATCATTGAAGTGGATTACTGTAGAAAGTACATGGAGACTGCACTACTGCATTCATCCAGAACCAAGACCAATGCATTCCACTGAACCAACACTCCAAGACCCATTCATGTGAATAACTCTTTCCCTACAAAACATACTTCCTTAAAATTGGAAAAGGTGACTTTCCCACCAGATGCGTAGAAATCAATGTAGAATACATCAAACACGAAAAAGCAAAGAAACATGACACCTCCCAAGGAAAACAGTAACTCTCCAGTAAGAGACTACAATAAGGAAATACAGGAAATGCTGGAAAAATAATTCAGAATTAAAATCTTAAGGAAACCCATGGATACACAATAGAGTACAAATAAACATTCAACAAAATCAGGAAAAGAATGTTTTGAAAGAAATTGAACAAAAATATGTATTTAACAAATGAGCAAATTTTACAGTGAAAGAATTCAATGAATGAGGCCAGACATGGTGGCTCATGCTTGTAATCCAAGCACTTTGGGAGGCCAAAATGGGCATATCACCTGAGGTCAGGAGTTCAGATCAGCCTCGCTAACATGGTGAAACCCCGTCTCTACTAAAAACAGAAAATTAGCTGGGCATGTTGGCAGGTGTCTGTAATCTCAGTTACTCAGGAGGCTGAAGCAGGAGAATCACTTGAGCCAGGGAGGCAGAGCTTGCAGTGAGGGAAGATCACACCACTGCACTCCAGCCTGGGTGATGCGAGTGAAATCCTGTCTCAAAAAAAAAAAAGGCAAATGATCCTAACAAACATATCTCCAAAGAAGTCATACAAATGGCTAACAAACAGATAAAAATGTACAGCATCACTAATTACTAGGGAAAATGCAAGTCAAACCACAATGAGGTATTACTTCAGCCCAGTCAGGATGACTATTCATCACAAAGACAAAAATAAGAAACGCTGGTGAGGATGTGGAGGAAAGGGAACAGCATGTTGACGGGAATATAAACTAGTGCAGACACTATGGAGAACGGTTTGAAGGTTCCTCAAAAAACTACAAATAGAACTACTATCTGATATAGCAAGCCCACTGGTGGGCATTTACCCAAAGGAAAGGAATCAGGATATCAAAGAGACATCTGCACCCCCATGTTACTGCAGCACTATTCACACAGTCAAGACATAGAATCAACCTAGGTGTCCAACAAAAGATGAATGGGTAAAGAAATTGTGGTACACACACACACACACACACACACACACAAACTCAGATATTAAAAAAGAATGAATACTGTCATTTGAAGCAACACTGATGAAAATAATGAACATTATTTGAAGTGAAATAAGCCAAGAACAGAACGTCAAACACTACATGTTTTCACTCATATGTGGCAGCTAAAAAATGTTTATCTCATGTTAGTAAAAAGTAGAACAGGATACTAGATGCTGGATTTTGCAGGGGGAAGGGAGGAAGATATTTGTTAAAGGACACAAACGGCTAGCTGGAAGGAATAAGTTCTAGTGTTCTGCATCACTATGGGATGCCTACAGTTAATAATATAGAGTTGCACATAGTTAAGAGGAGAATGCTGAATGTTCTCAACATAAAGAAGCATTAAATGTTTGAGGTGATGGAAGTGCTAATTATCCTGATCTGATCACTATAACTGTATCAAAAACCACTATATACTCCATGAATATGTACAATTATTATGTCAGTTTATAAAAACAATAAAAGAAAACAAATAGCTGGGAATTATTTTTTAAAGTTCCAGTCCTAAGGAATCCAGAGTGAGGAAAAGGAATGTGAAGCGTTTTGTGACTGCCTTTTTAAACACAGCACTGAAAGTTTTCAATAAGACAATCTTTTTAAAAATCAAGAGCAGCATTGATAATTATCACTGAAGTAAGAGGGTGTGATGACTTGCAAACTAAAAAATATTCAGGTATCAGGATGACAAGAGGGAGTAGGGTCAGGTGTCCCAAAACCAAGGAAGACACAGAACACGGAACAGGTACCTCTGGCTGCGGCCTGTGGGTGGTGCTTTCTGCACATTGCAGGTTCTTCAGCAGCTGCATGGACTTGTCAGCCATTATGATCTGCTTCAGGACATGTTTGAGGAAGGACACCATGGTGTGCTGCCTGCTGGAGGGCCCCTGGTCACTGCTAGAACTCGCACTCGAATTATCACTCATTTTTTTTCTTCACTTTCTGTCTTTTCTGACACGCTGTATAACATGTAAGTTTCATACCAGAAGGGTGATTATCTGGAATATTTTTGTTTCTAAAGAGATTCAAGATAACTTTAAACTTTAACTTCTCTTCAAAAGTAGTATACTTGTTCTAGTTTGTTGTCCAGACATTATAAAACACAATATTAATTATTGGTAAATTGAAACAATCTTTAGGCAAATGGGGTGGTTTTAATATGATCTCAGTTTAAAGAGAAAAGCGAATGAATATTTTCAATAGTATAGGTAAAATTTAAGTAAGTAGAAAAAGTTTCCTGAATTGGAATTATTTAAAATATGACAATTTTGGTCCTCTTTAGAAGTAGAATAAAAGCTTTTCCCATTTACCATCTCCTGTGAAACTAACTTGAACACTTCTCTACCATTTTTCCTACCATGATTCTTAACTGGACTAATTTTAACAATAAAATGATGGTCAATAATCACCCTACAAGAACAGTCAGAGTCCCGTTTTTCACAGAAATTCTCATGAGAGACTGATGAATCAGGACATAGTGACATACAAGAGACTACGTTGCAGGGAGATCTGTTCACTTATGTAAGCATCACATACATATTGCTATGCTTCCAGAACAGTATGGACTTAAAGTAACCATTCCTGATGCATTCAATGGATACCTATCAGTAGAAACCACATATCTAAATAAACCACATCATTTAAAATTGTGTTAAAAGAGTAAAAATAGCTCTACATTATAGTTCATATGATTCTGTTCAGAAAAATCAAATAACTGAAAGGATATTGTCATAAATGGATTAAAATTTTTCTTAATTGTTTTAATAAATATTATACTAAGGTTGGTTGAATTCATTTACTTCAGAGAACAGTAAAAAAATTATAGTAAGGTAAAAGAAATGAGTAGCTTATTCTGAGAAATAAATGTATTAGAGGCATACTCTGTAGTATTTCTGTATCTCTTTACTGATATTTTACACTGGAAATAGCAGAAACCATCTGATATCACCTAAACTCATTTCACAGGAAGCAGAGTATACTAGCTAGCCATAAATACACTATCATCCAAAAATATGATTTGCTTAGAAGTTGTGAACTAAAAAAACCTGGACAAAGATATTAATAATCAGCTGGTATTACTGAAGTCTTCCATATAAATGAAATAGAACTAGCCTATGATGGCAAGAAGTTCTGTGATGTGGACTGTACTTTCTCAGTACTGTTTGAAACTACTGAAAGATTTGATTTTCACGGGGAGCAAACTGGTGATGAAAGCCCCCAGCGACCTTGTGCCCTGCTGCAGCTCACCTCTGGATGATGAACTCCCTGGCATTGTCCCACAGGTGCCCATGCATGATCTACTCATCCACTGTCTGCAGGTAAGGCCACACCATTTCCACCCAGGGAGAGAACAGAAGGGAGACCTGAGGCAGAGAGTATGCATGGTCAACTCTCAGGGCTCCCTGGCCACTAAAACAAAAGGAGGTTTAAACATTTCTGAAATGCCTTGAAATTAAATAATCCAAAAACATATACTATAAAATCCTTATGAAAAACTCATCTAAGTATGGAAGGATCATATTGTTTGCAGTCCAGACTGGGAAACTTGAGAGTGAAAATGACACAGAGGCAGGTGTGACCTGAGAAAGCCCTGGCAGGTGAGCAAGGTTCTCCTATTTAAATCATACTACTAGCAAGGTGTCTATTAAAAGTGAGAAAATTACTTAATTTCAGTAGCTCTCAGAGGAAAAAAATGGCAGTGCTCAGATAAAATCAATCACTTTTATATTGAAATGCAATATTAAATTGGTGAGAAAAAAAGTTATGCCAACAAACTAGAAAATACACCTAATATACATACTCAAATAAAACCGTAGCATTCTAAATTACAGCCTCTAGATAGATTTTTAATCTATATACTTTTTGAGACAGGGTCTTGCTCTGTCACCCAAGCTGAAGTGCAGTGGTGCAAACATGGCTCACTGGAGCCTCGACCTTCCACACTCAAGCAATCTTCCTGCCTCAGCCTCTCAAATACCTGGGATCACAGGCATGGCTACTACTCCACAGCTCGCTACTTTTTTTTTGAGACAGTGTCACTCTATCACCCAGGCTGGAGTGTAGTGGCATGATCTCAGCTCACTGCAACCTCCTAGGTTCAAGTGATTCTCCTGTCTCAGCCTCCTGAGTTGCTGGGACTATAGGTGTTCACCATCATACTTGGCTAATTTTTGTATTTTTAGTAGAGGTGGAGTTTCACCATATTGTCCAGGTTGGTCTCAAATTCCTGGGCTCAAGTGATCCTCTCACCTCAGACTCCTAAGTAGCTGGAACTATAGGTGTGAGCCACTATGCCTGGCCTAGATTTGTATTTTTTAAATGCAATATAAAATATATAACACAAAGTTTATCATCTTACCTATCTGTTTCTTTTTCAAATTTTAATTTAACTTATTTTTTTAAAGACAGGGTCTTACTATATTGGCCAGGCAAGTCTCAAACTCCTGGGCTTAAGCAGTCCTCCCTTGGCCTCCCAAAGTGTTGGGATTATAGGCATGAGCCACTGTGCCCCGCCCTTGCCATTTTTAAATTCAGAGGTTTTAAGTACATTCACATGATTGTGACAAATCACAACTTTTTCATGTCATAAAACTGAAATTCTGTACCCATTAAATAAGAGCTCCCTATTCCCTAGTCCTTGATAACCACCATTCCACTTTGTTTCTGTGAATATGACTACTTCAGATACTTAATGTAACAGACTTAGCTTTTATGTAAGAAAGCAGTATTGTAAATATCTACATACATCAGCTAAGTATTTCTCACATGTTGCTTTGCCCTTGCCTTGTCCTTCTGAGGATCTTGGCAATTAGAGCTGAAAAGCTAGTTTTCTACAGCCTGTAATTTGGAACCTAACTTGAAAACTCTGAACTGTTCAACAAGTCACCATTCTAGTATCATTTAACACAGAACCATGACCAGCTGTTTCCCACCCCTCTGCTGTGCAGAATGGCGTTACACACTTTAGGCAGAAGTCTCACATATGGTTTGCTCAGAGGCCTCTCTCCAACATTGTCATATTTGAGAATGGACTTGTACAGGGTGTTGAGCAGGTGAGAGGCCCAGACATTTTGAATTTCAGGTGGAACTTCTGCTACTCTGGTACTGAACACTCTCTGCGAACCTTGAGCTGAGCCAATCGAGGTGACAACTTGTCCAGCACTATCCCAAGAGTTATTGTAGCATCTGCAAATATCAACAAATCAAGCTCAACAGCAAGGAAAAATATATGCATCTAAAATGTGACATAAATGCTGGCAACTCATCAGGTTTATGGGCAGGTGGGGCCAAATGAAGGATGGTGGATTTTGATCTCGCATCACAAGATCCTAACTTCCCTAAGGAAGAACTCTTGCAAGTCATGAAGAAAAAGATAACTCAGCAGAAAAATAATATATAAAGGAACTGACAGTTCACAGAAAAGGAAAGATGAGTGGTTCTAAAACAAATAGAAAGTCACTCGACCTTACTTACAATAGAAGAATGCAAATTAAAATTATACTAGGTAAAACAAAACACCTCCCCGTGGGCCATTGTTAATGCAGGAGGCTGTGCCTACTGCACAAGCTTCTTTGAGGCGATGGCACAGCTGGGACCTCAACATAGAAGTCACCATGTGGAGCTAGACATGTGATAAAATGGCTTGGAACTATACAAGAAGATACTACACCCACCCCTGCTCAAAGCAAGTTCCTGCAGCACTGGTAAACTCTCAGGCCTGCAGCTTGGCTAATGGGCTGTCCCAGTGTCAGTTTCCCAGTTTTGATCATGCACCATGTGAGGTTTTGCCAGTGGGGGAGGCAAAGAAATGGGAACACAGGACCTCTCTGTATTATTTTCCTCAGTAGTTCAAAATAAAAGTTAAGGGTAAAAAGCTACATGGGTTACCATTTTACATCCACTATAATGATGAGGACCAAACATCTGACAACACACAGATGGCAAGAGTGTGAGGAAACAGGTATTCATCTACATGGCTCAAAAGAGTATATATTTATTTACTTGTACCTCCCCATAAAGTAAAGTGGAAAAACTCATCAAAATCACACATGGAAATTCCATTTATAAGAACCTACTCTACATGGTCACGTGTGGTATAATCCCAGCTCATGCCTGTAATACCAGCATTTTGGGAAGCTAAGGTGGGCAGATCACCTGAGGCCAGGAGTTCAAGAGGAGACTGGTCAACATGATGAAACCCTGCCTCTACTAAAAATACAAAATATTAGATGGGCATGTTGGCATGTGCCTGTAGTCCCAGCTACTCAGGAGGCTGAGGCAGGAGAATTGCTTGAACCCAGGAGGCAGAGGTTGTGGTGGTGAGCTGAGATAGTGCCACTGCACTCCAGCCTAGGCAACAGAGTGAGACTCTGTCTCAGAAAAACAACAAACAAACAAATAAAAAACCAAGAAGCTCTTCATATTTTTATGGTATTATCCTCAAAATTTAAATTAGAAATATCTGAAGTGAGTAGTGTAATGACTGTTATGTATGAGTGTATGTATATGCAATGCTTCTGTATGTTGAACTCTTTCTGGAGGATATGTAAGAAGCCAAGGAATTGGCCACCTCGGAAGAGGGGAATTGACTGGCTGGGGAACTGGTGCAGGAAGAGTAATTTTGATTTCTCAGTCTAAATCCTTTGTAGTTTTTTGATTTTGAGAGACACTAATGGGTTAAAAATACAAATTTAATTTTAAAAATGAAGTATTCATGAGAACCACTTATTTCCAGGCAGCTTTCAAATGTTATACAATGAAAAATCTAAATGGCATTCCAATTATGAGTTATGTGTAGTATGAGCAAAACTGAAGAACATTTAATACCATTATTGATGATGCACTTCTCAATTTCTGCAAGTTCCTCTTTGAAACCAATGAAGCATTTGTACAGGGCTCACATGAAAGCTTGGTAGGTTCTAAAGGGAGCTTCAGGTGACTTCTTAGGAACAAACCCACTTCCAGGCAGCATGCTTTCAGAACTGTGTCCCATGACTTCATCAATGAACTACAGGAATCGAAATACAACCTGGCCATATGCTGCTATTTGTTCCAGCACAGATCATTAACAGCTCTATGACAGAAGCAAACCGCAATTATTCAAAGGTGATCTTCTGTAAACATTCAAATTCATTTCCTTCTCACTGCAAAATATTTCCTTTACAATTCTTTTAAACAGTATGTTTAGTAAAAGACAAAGTAATAAAATGATGAATAGCTTTATACTCAAAGGAAAAAGAGTGAGCATTAATTTCAATAGACTAGAGAATTATGACATATTTTTTAAAAATATACATAAGGTAATCTACTTAAGGCAATAAAATTACAGTATATAGCTTTTACAATACAGAATGACAGATCTAAACAACAGAAAATGCAAACTGAAATTAAATATGTCCCAAACAATATTAAGGAATTCTCTTAAGTACTGTAAAGATGCACAACTCAGTTTTTCTTTTTGGATATTAAATATTTATCTATTTATTTATTTATTTATTTTTGAGATGGAGTCTTTCTCTGTTGCCCAGTCTAGAGTGCAGTGATATGATCTCAGCTCACTGCAACCTCTGCATCCCAGGTTCAAGCAATTGTCTTGCCTCAGCCTCCCAAGTAGCTGGGATTACAGCTGCCTGCCACTGTGCCTGGCTAATTTTTTTATTTTTTAGGAGAGATAGGGTTTCACCATCTTGGCCAGGCTGGTCTTGAATTCCTGACCTCATGATCTACCCACCTAGGCCTCCCAAAATGCTGGGATTGCAGGCATAAGCCACTGTGCCTGGCCTGGATATTAAATAATCTTAATTAATCTTTTTTGCATAAGGAAGCACAAACGAGTTCAATTATAGTTAATTTTAATATTGCAAAATGTTCTAAAATTATATTGCCACAGTTTACATAAATTATATTATTCCTTAAATAACAATAAATACAAATAACTTACATGTGTTAAATGAGTTACTATAATATTGTTTCTCACAGTTACTTTCCCATCTATCAGCTGAAATATAAAGAGCTTTTTCACTCCTGAAAGTAACCTGAAATTAGATAAAAAAGATGAGTATACTTTAAGTCTGGAAAAATATTCATGACAGTATGCCCCCCCAAAAAAATTTTTTTACAGGGTTTCAGTTTGTCACCCAGGCTGGAGTGCAGTAGTGATCACAGCTCACTGCAGCCTCAACCTACTGGGTTCAAGTGATTCTCCAGCCTCAGCCTCCTGAATGGCTGGGGCTACAGGTAAATGACACCATGCCTGGCTAATTTTTGTATTTTTGTAGAGATGGGGGTTTCACAATGTTGCCTAGGCTGGTCTTGAACCCCTGATCTCAAGTGATCTACCCACCTTGGCCTCCCATAGTACTGGGATTATAGGTGTGAGCCACCATGCCCCACTTCAGGAAATTTTTATTAAATATTCAGAATTAAGGGGTAACAAGTTCAGATAAGAAAATGGAAGACATCAATCTTTTCATCTGATTACCTTATGACTCAAGATATTTCAGCATTGTCTTAGAGAGAATTCCAAGACATATTGCCAAAGCATCTCCCCCATATACTGGATGACCCAAAGAGATCTTCCTATTTCTAAGAATGCCAGCATGTCAATATCATACTTTGTAGTGAGAGCACTGGGACTTGGAATTTTAGGAGTAACAGCACCACATGCTGAATTAGATTTCTGGCTTCCAGGTACAGGTACAGGCCCTCACTGATACTCTCTGCCTATTAAAAATAGTAGTAAACCTTGCTTTGAACTCAGGTGTTAAAGAAGTGATAAACTAATCTAAGTAAATCATATGCTGAACTATTTAAAATAAAAATGAATATGTCAAAATTTCTCAATCTCCACAGTCAAATCTGGTCTGAACGTTACACCTAATGATCTATTTCTAGTTTGCATGTGAAAATCCTTTAATAGTTTTATTTAATAAAATTTTGCTTCTCAGTAATCAAGCATCATAATAAAACTATTAATTAAGTAAATATATCTTACCACAGGGTTTCCAGAATAACCTGAGTCTCGGTAACCAAAACCCTGTCATCTGGAACATACAATGGATCACTACTGTACAAGTGTTGATCCCTATGAGACAGCAAAGATAAACATCAACACAAAAGTTTCTAAGTAAGTAAATAACTACTCTCAAAGAATATTTGCAATTTGGTGCTAACCATAACTGGCTATGAATTAGCAAGTACACATAATAAATGGGTTAAATGCCCCCTATATTTTCACATCACTCAAAATCCTGAGAAACACTTTCAGAACAACTGCAATTATTATGTTTATTGCTGATTTAGGCAAATGTTTACAACTATGTGATGCTGTTTTCTGGAAAACAATATGTCTATTTTTATAGTAAGTATACCAAAACAGAAATCAAATAATGCCCTAATATGTACCAATTCATTTACCTTGAAATTAACAAAATAATTGAAATACAGTTTATAATTAAATAATACTATAATTTTATAATTTTCAACAATTAAATAATCAAAAACTATTCGACTAGAATTTTCAACACTGGTCAGGTATGCTGGCTCAAGCTTGTAATTCCAGCATTTAGGGAGGCCAAGGCAGATGGATCACTTGTGCACAGGAGTTCTAGATCAGCCTGGCCAACATGGTGAAACCCTATCTCTACTAAAAATATAATAATTAGCTGGGTGTGGTGATGGGTGCCTATAATCCCAGCTACCTGGAAGGCTGAAGCATGAGAACTGCTGGAACCAGGGAGGCAGAGGCTGCAGTCAGCCACGATTATGCTGCACTCCAGCCAGGGTGACAGAGTGAGACTTTCTCTCCCTTCTGCCAAAAATCAATAAATAGAAAATAAAAAATTAGTTGGGTGAGGTGAAGACTGCAGTGAGTTGAGATATCATCACTGCATTACAGCCTGGGCAACTAGAAAAAGACCCTGTTCAAAAAAGAAATTGTCAAAAGCAAAACAAATTAAATTTCTGAGAGGGACTGAAGTCACAAGTCAAAGTCAAATGTTTAAATATCAAAGTTTTTTCTATCATCACATTAAATGAAAACTTTAGCTTCTTACCAGATAGCAGCTAAACTGGAGTGCAAATGTAAGCTATGAGGAAACTGGGAGGGCCTGGCTGTCCAGTACTGATGAACCACGTGATGTTCCAGCCAGCTTCGGTCATCTGGCTCATCTGCTTGAAAGAAATGTAGTAAGTTTGAATTATAATAGTTCACAATAACAATAACAACAATAAATACTGGGTCACAATATCTGGATTTACAGATCCATTCAAATTCATGGTTGAAAATGGCTTTTTAAAAATAACAGCTACCCAATATTTACTTACATATGATCATTTATTTTAAACCACATATATCGGCTGGGTTCTATGGCTTACGTGTATCCCAGCCATTTGGGAAACCAGGGTGAGATGACCACTTGAGTCTAGGAGTTCAAGACCAGCAACACATTTAGAAAGAAACATACTAAATTTTATCGAGGTAATTGACTAGAAAGTTAAAAAAAATTGTCCCACATCTAAAAAGATGTAAACGGTATATGTCTAATAACCATTAAGAAAATTAAAATAATAACCAAAGACCTTCCCAACCACTCCCTAAGCCTCAGCACTGGTGCTAAATTTTGAAGGATTAGATAATGTCTATCTTATATGAGTCGTTTGAAAAAGCAGAAAAAGAGAAAGCCACCTAACATTTTATGAGGCTAATATAACAGTGATGCTTAAACCAGATAAAGACATGATAAATGCAACTCATCAAAGAAAAAAGATGAAAAATCTTACATTACAAAAGAGCTAACCTGCTGGGCTCAGTGACTCACACCTGTAATCCCAGCCTGGGCTGGTCTCTAACATAGGGAAACCTCATCTCTACAAAAAAAAAAAGTAATTAGCTGGGTGTGGTGGCATGCACCTGAAGTCCCAGCTTCTTAGGAGACTGAGGTGGAGGATAGCTTGAGCCCAGGAGGTTGAGGCTGGAGTGAGCTGTAATCATGCTACTGCACTCCAGCCTGGGTGACAGATTAGAACTCTGTCTTTAAATAAAAAGTTAATCCAAAATTGAACCCAATCTAATAATGTACTAGGAAATAACATGATCAAATAAGTTTAGGTGAAGAATTCAAGGATAATTCATTATCAGAAAGTCTATCAGTGTATTATTAGGATAAAGAGAAAAGTTAAGAGATTACGTCACAGATAAATAATAGCATTTAATAAAAATTCAACATTTATTTATGATTAAGGACTTGTAGAAAAAAAGGAATAGAAGAATACTGTCTTAATTTGATAAAGGTTACATACCCTGAACTGATACCAAACAACCACCACACTTAATGGAGGAGTTTCAGGCAAAACCCCCATTAAGATGAGACTTAGTCGTCCAGAAAGCCCACTCCTATGAGCTGTTGCTTCCACTATGGAGTAGAGAACTAGGCTGCTGGGCCAGAAAAGAGATTAGATCACAACATCACAGAGAAGACCGGCATAAGAACTAGAAGGAGGACATAAAACAATATTTGCAGATGATATTAAAACCATATTTGCTTCCTCCGGGTTTAGGCTTGGGAGGACACAGGAGTCCAGGAATTTATCCATTTCTTCCAGGTTTACTTGTTTATGTGCATAGAGTTGTTTGTAATATTCTCTGATGATGGTTTGAATTTCTGTGGAATCTGTGGTGATTTCCCCTTTATCATTTTTTATTGAATCTATTTGGTTATTCTCTCTTTTCTTTTTTATCAATCTGGCTAGTGGTCTATTTTGTTGATCTTTTCAAAAACCCAGCTCTTGGATTTATTGATTTTTTGAAGGGTTTTTCGTGTCTCTATCTTCTTCAGTTCTGCTCTGATCTTAGTTATTTCTTGTCTTCTGCTAGGTTTTGAGTTTTTTTGATCTTGCTCCTCTAGCTCTTTCAATTTTAACGATAGGGTGTCAATTTTGGATCTCTCCATTCTCCTCATATTGGCATTTATTGCTATATATTTTCCTCTAGAGACTGTTTTAAATGTGTCCCAGAGATTCTGGCATGTTGTGTCTTCGTTCTCATTGATTTCAAAGAACTTCTTTATTTCTGTCTTCATTTCATTGTTTATACAGTCAACATTCAAGAGCCAGTTGTTCAGTTTCCATGAAGCTGTGCGGTTCTGAGTTGGTTTCTGAATTCTGAGTTCTAACTTGATTGCACTATGGTCTGAGAGGCTATTTGTTATGATTTCAGTTGTTTTGCATTTATTGAGGAGTGCTTTACTTCCAATTATGTGGTCAGTTTTAGAGTAAGTGTGATGTGGTGCTGAGAAGAATGTATATTCTGTGGATTTGGGGTGGAGAGTTCTGTAAATGTCTATCAGGTTTGCTTGCTCCAGGTCTGAGTCCAATCCCTGGATATCCTTGTTGATTTTCTGTCTGGTGAATCTGTCTAATATTGACAGTAGTGTGTTAAAGTCTCCCACTATTATTGTGTGGGAGTCTAAGTCTCTTTGTAAGTCATTGAGAACTTGCCTTATGTATCTGGGTGCTCCTGTATTGGGTCCATATATGTTTAGGATCGTTAGCTCTTCTTGTTGTAGCAATCCTTTTACCATTATGTAATGACCTTCTTTGTCTCTTTTGATCTTTGTTGCTTTAAAGTCTATTTTATCAGAGATGAGAATTGCAACTCCTGCTTTTTTTTTGCTCTCCATTTTCTTGCTAAATCTTCCTCCATCCCTTTATTTTGAGCCTTTGTATATCCTTGCATGTGAGATGGGTTTCCTAGATACAGCACACTGATGGGTTTTGTATTTTTATCCAGTTTGCCAGTCTGTGTCTTTTGATTGGTGCATTTAGTCCATTTATATTTAGGGTTAATATTGTTATGTGTGAATTTGATACTGCCATTTTGATGCTAGCTGGCTGTTTTGCTTGTTAGTTGATGTAGATTCTTCATTATGTTGATGCTCTTTAGCATTTAGTGTGATTTTGGAATGGCTGGTACTGGTTGTTCCTTTCTATGTGTAGTGCCTCTTTCAGGAGCTCTTGTAAGGAAGGCCTGGCGGTGACAAAATCTCTGAGTACTTGCTTGTTCCCAAAGGATTTTATTTTTCCTTCACTTAGGAAGCTCAGTTTGGCTGGATATGAGATACTGGGTTGAAAGTTCTTTTCTTTAAGGATGTTGAATATTGGTCCCCCTCTCTTCTGGCTTGTAGAGTTTCTGCCGAGAGATCTGATATGAGTCTGATGGCCTTCCCTTTGTAGATGACCCGACCTTTTTCTCTGGCTGTCCTTAGTATTTTCTCCTTTATTTCAACCCTGTTGAATCTGGCGATTATGTGCCTTGGGGTTGCTCTTCTTGTGGAATATCTTTGTGGTGACATAGAGAACACACTGTGGTGTTCTCTGTATTTCCTGAATTTGAAAGTTGGCCTGCCTTGCTAGGTGGGGGAAATTTTCCTGGATAATATCCTGAAGAGTATTTTCCAGATTGGATTCATTCTGTTCGTCCCCTTCTGGTACACCTATCAAATATAGGTTAGGTCTCTTCACATAGTCCCACATTTCTTGGAGACTTTGTTCATTCCCTTTTGCACTTTTTTCTCTAATCTTGGTTTCTCATTTTATTTCGAGTTGATCTTCGACTTCTGATATTCTTTCTTCTGCTTGCTCAATTTGGCTGTTGAAACTTCTGCATGCTTCGTGAAGTTCTCGTATTGTGTTTTTCAGCTCCTTCAATTCATTCATATTCCTCTCTAAGTTATCCATTCTTGTTATCATTTCCTTGAATCTTTTTTCAAATCTTTTTTCAAGGTTCTTAGTTTCTTTGCATTGATTTAGCACATGTTCTTTTAGCTCACAGAAGTTTCTCATTACCCACCTTCTGAAGTCTGATTCCGTCATTTCATCACAGTCATTCTCCGTCCAGCTTTGTTCCCTTGCTGGTGAGGAGTTTTGGTCCTTTCTAGGAGGTGAGGTGTTCTGGTTTTGGGTGTTTTCTTCCCTTGTGCGCTGGTTTCTTAACATCTTTGTGGATTTATCCACCTGTCATCTGAGTACTTGCTGACTTTTCGATTGGGTCTCTGAGTGGATGTGCAGATTGTTGATGAGGTCTTTCTGTTACTTGGTTTTCCTTCTACCAGTCTAGCCCCTCTGCTGTATGACTGCTGAGGTCCACTCCAGGCCCTGCTTGTCTGGGGTATGCCTGTAGCAGCTGCAGAACTGTGAGGGATGCTACCAGTTTCTTCTTCTGCTATCTTTGTCCCAGAATGGTGCCCACCTAATGTCAGTCTGATCAGTCCTTTTTGAGATGACTCTGGATATACATGGGTCAGAAAGCTGCTTGAGGAGACAGTCTGTACTTTATAAAAGCTCAAGTGCTGAGCTGTGAGCTCCGTTGTTCATTCAGGGCTGTTAGGCAGGTGCGTTTAATTCTGCTGCAAACAGTTTCAGGAGTTTTTGGGCTGAGGCGATGGGGTCTTAGGATGCCTTTTTTCCCCCTCAGATGCTCTGTCTTGGGCGGTTGGGGTTTTTTTTTTATGAGTGTCCGTGGCACTATCCTGCCCAGCTAGGAGGCAGTCTAGTCACAGTTTTCCTGCCGAGGCTCCATCCTGCTGATGTGGTGTGGGCCCCATTGCTGCAGGCTCTGCCCTGCAGCCGCGGGCTCTGCGGCAGGCTCCACACTACTGCCACCAGCAATAACAAGGTCGAAGTCGAGGCAGCAATTAAGAGCCCACCACACAAAAAAAGCCCAGGTCCAGATGGGTTCACAGCCGAATTCTACCAGACACACAAAGAGGAGCTGGTACCGTTCCATCTGAAACTACTCCAAATAATCCAAAAAGAGGGAATCCTACCCAAATCATTTTATGAGACCAACATCATCCTGATACCAAAACCCGGCAGAGACCCAACAAGAAAAGAAAATTTCAGGCCAATATCCATGATGAACATACATGCAAAAATCTTCAATAAAATATTGGCAAGCCGATTGCAACAGCAAATCAAAAAACTTATCCATCATGATCAAGTAGGATTCATCCCGGGGATGCAAGGCTGGTTCAACATACGCAAGTCTATAAACGTAATTCACCACATAAACAGAACCAAAAACAAAAACCACATGATCATCTCAATTGATGCAGAGAAGGCATTCCACAAAATTCAACAGCCCTTTATGCTAAAAACCCTCAATAAACTCGGTATCCATGGAACATATCTCAAAGTAATAAAAGCTATTTATGACAAACCAACAGCCAATATCATACTGAATGGGCAAAAACTGGAAGCATTCCCTTTGAAATCTGGCACTAGACAAGGATGTTCTCTGTCACCACTCCTATTCAATATAGTACTGGGAATTCTAGCCAGAGCAATCAGGCAAGAAGAAGAAATGAAGGGTATTCAAATAGGAAAGGTGGAAGCCAAATTGTCTCTATTTGCAGACGACATGATAGTATACCTAGAAGACCCCATCACCTCAGCCCAAAAACTCCTGAAACTGATAAGTAACTTCAGCAAAGTCTCAGGATATAAAATCAGTGTGAAAAAATCACAAGCATTCCTCTACACCAATAACAGACTTAAAGAAAGCCAAATCAAGAACGAGCTGCCATTCACAATTTCTACAGAAAAATAAAATACCTAAAAATACAACTCACAAGGAATGTAACGGACCTCTTCGAGGAAAACTACAAAACACTGCTCAATGAAATCAGAGAGGACACAAACAGATGGAGAAACATTCCATGTTCATGGTTAGGAAGAATTAATATCGTGAAAATGGCTATACTGCCCAAAGTAATTTACAGAATCAATGCTATCCTCATCAAGCTACCATTGACTTTCTTCACAGAACTGAAAAAAAACACCATGAACTTCATATGGAACCAAAAGACAGCCCGCATAGCCAAGTCAATTCTAAGCAAAAAGAACACAGCGGGGGGTATCACACTACCGGATTTCAAACTATACCACAAGGCTACAGTAATCAAAACAGCATGGTACTGGTACCAAAACAGAGAAATAGACCAATGGAACAAAACAGAGGCATCGGAGGCAACACAGCATATCTACAACCATACAATCTTTGAAAAACCTGACAAAAACAAGCAATGGGGAAAGGATTCCCTGTTTAATAAATGGTGTTGGGAAAACTGGCTAGCCATGTGCAGAAAGCAAAAACTGGACCCCTTCCTGACACCTTACACTAAAATTAACTCCAGATGGATTAAAGATTATGTTTAAATAAGACCTGGCACCATCAAAACCCTAGAGGAAAATCTAGGCAAAACCATTCAGGACATAGGAGTAAGCAAGAACTTCATAAACAAAACACCAAAAGCATTGTCAACAAAAGCCAAAATAGACAAATGGGACCTAATCAAACTCCACAGCTTCTGCACGGCAAAAGAAACAGTCACTAGAGTGAATCGGCAACCAACAGAATGGGAAAAATTTCTATAGTTTACCCATCTGACAAAGGGCTGATATCCAGAATTTACAAAGAACTCAAACAGATTTACAGGTAAAAAACAAGCCCATTCAAAAATGGGCAAAGGATATGAACAGACACCTCACAAAAGAAGACATACATGAGGCCAACAAACATATGAAAAAATGCTCATCATCACTGGTCATTAGAGAGATGCAAATCAAAACCACATTGAGATACCATCTCACACCAGTTAGAATGGCAATCATTAAAAAATCTGGAGACAACAGATGCTGGAGAGGATGTGGAGAAAAAGGAACACTGTTACACTGTTGGTGAGAGTGCAAATTATTTCAACCATTGTGGAAGACAGTGTGGCAATTCCTCAAGGGCGTAGAAATAGAAATTCCATTTGACCCAGCAATCGCATTACTGGGTATATATCCAAAGGACTATAAATCGTTCTACTGTAAGGACACATGCACACGAATGTTCATTGCAGCACTGTTTACAATAGCAAAGACCTGGAACCAACCCAAATGCCCACTGATGATAGACTGGATTGGGAAAATGTGGCACATATACACCATGGAATATTATGCAGCAATCAGAAATGATGAGTTCATGTCATTTGTAGGGACATGGATGAATCTGGAGAACATCATTCTCAGCAAACTGACACAAGAACAGAAAATGAAATACTGCATATTCTCACTCATAGGAGGGTGATGAAAAATGAGAACACAAGGACACAGGGAGGGTAGTACTGAACACTGGGGTCTATTGGGGGGAAAAGGGGAGGGCCAGCGGGGGGGAGCTGGGGAGGGATAGCCTGGGGAAAATTGACAAATGTGGGTGAAGGGGAGAAAGGAAGCAAAACACTCTGCCATGTGTGTACCTATGCAACTGTCTTGCATGTTCAGCACATGTACCCCAAAACCTAAAATGCAATTTAAAAATAAATAAAATAAATAAATAAAAAACCATATTTGCACATAAAAACCAATATTTGCAGATGACACTAATCATCTATATAAGAAACCAAATGAAAACAACAAAGTATTATGATTCATATAAAAATTAAACAAAAAGGCTGCACATAAGAAAATCAGCATTATTTCCTCTTCATCAGGAATAAACAAAAGAAGTATCATTCACAAAATAAAAACTGTAACAGATGTAGAAATTAACAAAACACTCAAAATCTTCAAAAACAAAATTTCCAAAATCTAGTAAAAGATAGAGTTACAATAAATGTAGATATAAACGTGTTAAGGAAATCAAACCTCCCCAAATTAGATTTATAAATTCTCTGCAGTCCCAATAAAAATTCCAGCTGGATTTTGTTTTTGAGATGCACTTTTGCTCTTGTAGCCCAGCATGAGAATAACGGCATCATCTTGGCTCACTGCATTCTCTGCCTTGCATGGTTTGAGCGATTCTCCTGCCTCGGCCTCCCAAGTAGCTTGGATTACAGGTATGTGAAACTGTGTGCAGCTAATTTTGTATATTTATTAGACACGGGGTTTCACTATGTTGGTCAGGCTGGTCTCAAATTCCTGACCTCATGTGATCCACTTGCCTCAGTGGTGGGATTACAGGCAGGAGCCAGGTGAAACATTTTCTGTTTTTAAAGTTATCATCTTGCTTCTAAAAGGTCTATGGAAGAATAAAGTTTCACAAATAGCTAAGCCCATTTTGAAAAAGAACAAAGTGGGCTGGGTGCAGTGGTTGGCACCTGTAATCCCCACACTTTGGGAGGCAGAGGAGGTAGATCAGTTGAGGTCAGAAATTCGAGACCAGCCTGGCCAACATGTTGAAACCCTGTCTCTACTAATAATACAAACATTAGTTGAGTGTGGTGGTGTATGTCTGTAATCCCAGCTACTTGGGGAAGTTGAAAGGGGAGAAAAAAAAAGAGCAAACTGGTTTGGGCACAGGAGCTCATACCTGTAATCCCAGCACTTTGGGTGGCAGAGGTTGGTGAATTGCTTGAGTCTAGGAGTTTGAGACTAGCCTGGGGAACATGGTGAAACCCTGTCTCTACAAAAAAATAGCTTGGTGTGGTGTCACTCACCTGTGGTTCCAGCTACTTAGGAGGCTGAGGTGGGAGGACTGCTTGAGCCCAGGAGGCAAAGGTTGCAGACAGCTAAGATTGTGCCACTGCACTCTAGCCTGGGCAACAGAGTGAGACCCTGTCTCCAAATAAAAAAGAAAAGGAAAAAGAAAAACAGAGCAAAGTGATTCTCCTGCTTCAGCCTCCCATGCAACTGAGAGGAAACCTGCCATCTATGTATTAAGACATAGTATTATAAAGCCACATAAATAACAGTCTGTCTGTTTCGAGGTCACACTGACACCAAGAGCACAGATTAGAAAGTCTGGAATAAATACAGCTATTTTTCAATATCCACCAGGGATTGATTAAAAGAATGCTGCAGACACCAAAATCTGTAAGTGCTTGAGTCTCTGATTAAAAAAAGGCATAGTGTTTGCATATAATCTATGCATATCCTCCCTTATAGTTTTTTATTTTAATTTTTTTTAGACAAGGTCTCCCTCTGTTGCTGGAGTGTAGTGGCACAATCCTAGCAAAATCGATCCTTCTCCAACAACAACAACAAAAATAAAAACATTTAGGCCTAAGAAAGTTCTGAGAACTATAAGAAAAAAATTACACTTTGCATGCATTAATTCAACATTACTTCTATAGTACGACTACTTAAGCATCATGTAGAAAAGATTATTAATAGTTTTAAAAATTGGTTTTATAAAGATGATACCGCTTAGCCAATACCATGATCACATCAAACTGATCTCAAGCTTGCCGTTTCTTCTGGCGAATTTGTCTATTAGAAAATGCCAGCACCTCAAAACACACAGTACCTTTCCAACTGATACAAGGCCCCAGTTTCCTATTTTGATCTTGTTCTTCTAACGGTGTCCTGTCTACCTGAATTCCAGAGTCCTCTCTGCTTAATGGCTGTTGATTATTTTCCTCGTCACTTTCTCCAGACCACTTCTGATTTTAAAATGAAATACACTTTAGCCATACAAAGTATAACACTTAAAGCTATTTATATTAAAAGACTAAGAAGATTTAAAAGAAAAGCAAAAATTTTGAAGCAACATGAAACAGAAAATAAAAACAAATGTATTTCTTTTCTAAATCTCTTGGAAGTGCCTACCATAGGAGTGGAAATATAATTATTACTTTTTCTTTTTTATATAATATTGAAACAATAAGGAATGGAATTATTTTTGGTGGCAAAAAGTCCCAAGATCACAGGTCCTTAAGAGATATTTATACTCAATCCTTTTAACTTATCATTTTTTCTTTTTTGGAGACAGTCTCTCACTTTGTCACCCAGGTGACACCCGGGATACAAAGTGCAATGGCATGATCTCAGCTCACTGCACCCTCAACCTTCAAAATATTCAAGTGTCTGAGCCTCCCGAGTAGATGTGACTGCAGGCATGTGCTACCATGCCCAGGTAATTTTTTGTGTTTTTACTAGATGGGGTTTCACTATATTGCCCAGACTTCTCTCAAACTTCTGGCCTCAAGTGATCTACCTGCCTTGGTCTCCTAAAATGCTGGGATTGCAGGTGTGAGCCAGTGTGCCCAAACAACCTCTTTCTCTAAAATCTATTTTTAAAAAATAGACATAAGGTCTTACTATGTTACCCAGGCTGGTCTCAAATTCCTAAGCTCAAGCAATCTTTCCTCCTCAGCCTCTTAAAGTGCTGAGATTACAGGTGTGAGCCACCATGCCCACCCCCTTGTAACTTCTTAATACTAGTGATTTGGTGCAAAATCCTAACCAGACTTCCATATAAATGACTCTAGATTAGTTAAGAGTGTTCCTGTTTTAGCTTAGTTGACCTAGGGTAGAAAGACACATTAAAATCATCTCTATCACCTGGTGTGTATTTAAATTTTTAATAGCAAAACTACTGTGTCTTACCGGTGTGTCCATGTCTGGACCAATGTCCATTTCATCACCTTCCATCAAGTATTTTCCTGACTCAAAATCATCTGTCTTTTCTAAAATGTGACAGAAGAACTTAATCAGCTTTATTACATCTATCTTTGAAAAAAATCTCAAAACTAAAAAAAAAGACTAACAAGACTCAAAATGAAATACAATCAAATAAAAATTTAATGTTTAAAAATATTTAAATATTTATTAAACTGATATTCTAGAACATTTAACATTTTAATTAACTCATTCTCAAAGGTGAGTGTTCTCTTTCTCCTATGGTTTTCTGCCTTCATTCATAATGGAAGGAGATGCTACTTTTCAGTTAGAGATTAGTATAATTTTTTTGTCATCCAAATTAACAAATGTCTGAATTATAAAAATTATTATCATATATTATACTGTGATTAACTTTTGTCTCTTTCTTAAAGACAGAGGCTATAACTTACTCATTTTTTAATTTATAGGGCCTAAAATTCTAAATGGCCACAAGTTTTAAAAATGTAAATATGAACTATTCATTTTCCTGATGGTTTAAAGTGTCATAATATTAGAGCATAGCCTATGCAATAAAAATTTTGCCTTTTTAATTATCAAAGCCAGCAATCTGTATTTAAAAGAAAAAAAATTTCACTACTGAAAAGCACAACTGATTCTATTCCAGTAAATGGCTGAATAAAACACAACTCTGCCTATGATTTAGGTATAGGTAATGTAGTGTTTCATTTTATGAAGATAAAGAGTAACCTTTAATGTCTCTCCCAGCTCTAAAATGATGAACATCTGGCTACTGTCATTTAGAAATATAAATAGAAAAATAACTTGGGATTCAGCATTTATGTTTCTGTATTATATAAACTATTTCACACATTGTATATTTTTATAAGTTACAGTTAAGAATTCAGTTTAGAAGATGGTGCTGTAGGAGCAGCTCAGAATTGCAGCTACCAGTGAAAGCTCAGAGGGTGAGTGGATGCCACATTTCCAGACAGATCTTTATTGCCACAAACCAGGAGATTCCCAGGTGGAGGAGCCCCATGGGTAACCAGTGTGGCTGCTTTGGCTGGCGCAGCTGTTTCAGCCGGCACCGCAGTGCAGCAGCTCTCCATACAAAATACACTGGTCTGGTTGCCCTGTTAAACTGGTAATTGGAGATCTGGGAAGGCAGATTAGCCCATTCATCTGATTAAACATGACTGAAATATAAAGACAGGCCAGGAGATTCCCAGGCAGCGACATTGTTTCAGCCAGCACAGTGGGTCGCTGCACAGGAAATCACACAGATCCCAGCACCCTTTCAGCAGGCAACTGGAACACCAAGTCAACTGTTCAACTTAAAAAAAAGGGCTCTGAGGCAGGAAGCCAGGTAATCAGGCTCGGCAGGTCCCACACCCACAAAAACAAACAAAAAATACAGCAATTGGAAATGCTGGGGGTTGAGAGTTTCATGGCAAGCACAGCTAAAACTGGGACAGCCCAGCTCTGTGGGGGAGGGGCATCTGCCATTACTGAGGCACTCCACCCCTACAGAGGTAGTCTGCCATTGCTGATGCAGGCTGCCATTGCCGAGGCAACCCTCCACTGCCGCAGTAACCTGCCATAACAAAGAGAGTCCGCCATTACAAAGGTGGGCCAACATTGCCGAGGCAGTTCTAACCACACCCATACAATCAGGACTGCAGGGAAATAGACATGACAGCAGGACAGAGCAAGCAGCAGGGCGGAACCCACAAAGCCTCTGCAAAACTTCAGCAAAGCCTCTGCAGGCACTGACTAAGCTGCCTCCTTGCTGGCCAAAACAGTCCTGAAAAAAAGGCAGAAATGCAATGGATACTCATAATTAAAGCCCTAACTCCCTGGGACAGAGCACCGGAAGAAAAAAGAAGGTTTATGAGTTCTGCTGCAGCAGACTTAAAAGTACCTGCCTAGGAGCTCTGAATGAACAATGGAGCTCAAAGCTCAGCACTTGAGCTTCTATAAAGAACAGACTGTGTCCTTTCAAGCAGCTCCCTGATCCCCCTATATCCAAAGAGTCACCTCACAAATAACTGATCAGACTGACATTTGGCAGGCATCATTCTGGGACAAAGATAGCAGAAGAAGAAACTGGTAGCAACCCTTACTATTCTGCAGCTGCTGCAGGTGACTCCCAGGCAAGCAAGGCCTGTAGTGGACCTCAGCAGTCCTAAAGCAGAGGGGCCAGACTGTCAGAAGGGAAGCTAAGAAACAGAAAATACTTCATCATCAACAATCTGGACGTCCACTCCTTTGGAGACCCAATCTGAAAATAAGCAACTACACAGACGACAGGTGAATAAATCCATAAAAATGGGAAGGAACCAGCACAAAAAAAAGGAAAACACCCAAAACCAGAACACCACACTTCCTACAAGGGATCACAACTCCTCACCAGTATGGGAACAAAGCTGAATGGATAATGAGTGTGATGAAATGACGGAATCAGACTTCAGAAGGTGGGTAATGAGAAACTTCTGTGAGCTAAGAAAAGATGTTATAACTCAATGCAAAGAAACTAAGAACATCGAAAAAAGATTTGATGAAATGATAACAAGAATGGACAACTTAGAGAGGAATATGAGTGAATTGATGAAGCCGAAAAACACAACCGGAGAAATTCACAAAGCATGCACAAGTTTCAACAGCCGAATTGACCAAGCAGAAGAAAGGATATTAGAGGTCGAAGATCAATTCAATGAAAAAAAATGAGAAGGCAAGATTAGAGAAAAAAAGCACAAAAAGGAATGAACAAAGTCTCCAAGAAATGTGGGGCTATGTAAAGAGACCTAATCTATGTTTGATAGGTGTACCTAAATGTGACAAAGAGAATGAATCCAAGCTGCAAAATACTCCTCTGGATATTATATAAGAAAATTTCCCCAACCTAGCAAGGCAGGACAATATTCAACTCCAGGAAATACAGAGAACACCACAAAGATATTCCGCAAGAAGAGCAACCCCAAGGCACATAATCGTCAGATTCACCACTGTTGAAATAAAGGAGGAAATGCTAAGGGCATCCAGAGAGAAAGGTCGGGTCACCCACAAAGGGAAGCCCATCAGACTCACAGCAGATCTCTCAGCAAAAATCCTACAAGCCAGAAGAGAGTGGGAGCTGATATTCAACATCCTTAAAGGAAAGAACTTTCAACCCAGAATTTCATACCCAGCCAAACTGAGCTTCATAAGGAAAAATAAAATGCTTTGTGAAGAGCAAGGACTCAGAGATTTTGGTCACCACCAGGCCTGCTTTACAAGAGCTCCTGAAAGAGGCACTACACATAGAAAGGAATAACAAGTACCAGCCATTCCAAAAACATACCAAATGCTAAAGACATCAACAAAATGAAGAATCTGCATCAACTAACGGGCAGAACAGTCAGGTAGCATCAAAATGGCAGGATCAAATTCACACATAACAATATTAACCCTAAATGTAAATGGGCTAAATGCACCAATCAAAAGACAGACTGAAAAGTTGAATATAAAGCCAAAACCCATCGGTGTGCTGTATCCAGGAAACCCATTTAACATGCAAGCATACACAAAGGCACAAAATAAAGAAATGGAGGAAGATTTACCAAGCAAATGGAGAGCAAAAAAAAAGCAGGAGTTGCAATTATCATCTTTGATAAAATAGACTTTAAAGCAACAAAGATTATAAAAGACAAAGAAGGACATTATATAATGGTAAAAGGATTGATGCAACAAGAAGAGCTAATGATCCTAAATATATATGGAACCAATACAGGAGCACCCAGATACATAAGGCAAGTTCTTAATGACTTACAAAGAGACTTAGACTCCCACACAATAATACAGGGAGACTTTACCACTCCACTGTCAATATTAGACAGATTAGCCAGACAGAAAATTAACAAGGATATCCAGGACTTGAACTCAGACCTGGAACAAGAAAACCTGATAGATATTTACAGAACTCTCCACCTCAAATCCACAGAATATACATTCTTCTCAGCACCACATCACACCTACTCAAAAATTGACCACATAATTGGAAGAAAACCACTCATCAGAAAATGCAAAAGAACTGAAATCATAACAAACACTCTCTAAGACCACACAGTGCAATCAAGTTAGAACTCAGAATTCAGAAACTAACTCAGAACCGCACAGCTTCATGGAAACTGAACAACTGGCTCTTGAATGTTGACTGGATAAACAATGAAAAGAAGGCAGAAATAAAGAAGTTTTTTGAAACCAATGAGAACAAAGAAACAACATACCAGAATCTCTGGGACACAGTTAAAGCAGTCTATAAAGGAAAATATATAGCAATAAGTGCCCACATGAGAGGAGTGGAGAGATCCAAAATTGACACCCTATTATAAAAAATGAAAGAGCTAGAGGGACAAGATAAAAAAAACTCAAAACCTAGCAGAGGACAAGACATAACTAAAATCAGAGCAGAACTAAAAAAGATAGAGACACAAAAAACCCTTCAAAAAATTAATAAATCCAAGAGCTGGTTTTTTAAAAAGATCAACAAAATAGACACCTAGCCAGATTAATAAAAACGGAAAGAGAATAACCAAATAAATTCAATAAAAAACGATAAAGGGGAAATCACCACAGAGTCCACAGAAATTCAAACCATCATCAGAGAATATTACAAACAACTCTATGCACAAAAACTAGTAAACATGGAAGAAATGGATAAATTCTTGGACACTTGTGTCCTCCCAAGCCTAAACCAGGAAGAAGTCAAAACTATGAATAGACCAATAACAAGGTCTGAAGTTGAGGCAGCAATTAAGAGCCTACCTCACAAAAAAGCCCAGGCTCAAATGGGTTCACAGTCGAATTCTACCAGACACACAAAGTGGAACTGTTATCATTACTTCTGAAACTATTCCAAATAATCCAGAAAGAGGGAATCCTTCCCAAATCATTTTATGAGACCCACATCATCCTGATACCATAACCCGGCAGAGACCCAACAAGAAAAAAAAAACTTCAGGCCAATATCCATGATGAACATAGATGCAAAAATCTTCAATAAAATACTGGCAAGCCGATTGCAACAGCACATCAAAAAGCTTATCCACCATGATCAAGTAGGATTCATCCCGGGGATGCAAGGCTAGTTCAACATACACAAGTCTATAAAGGTAATTCACCACATAAAGAGAACCAAAAACAAAAACCACATTATTATCTCAATTGACACAGAGAAGGCCTTTGACAATATTCAACAGCCCTTTATGCTAAAAAACCCTCAATAAACTCGGTATTGATGAAACGTATCTCAAAATAATAAAAGCTATTTATGACAAAATGACAGCCAATATCATACTGAATGGGCAAAAACTGGAAGCATTCCCTTTGAAATCTGGCACTAGACAAGGATGCCCTCTCTCTTACCAGTCTTATTCAATGCAGGACTGGAAGTTCTAGCCAGAGTATTCAGGCAAGAAAAAGAAATAAAGGGTATTCAAATAGGAAAGGAGGAAGCCAAATTGCCTCTATTTGCAGATGATATCATTGTATATCTAGAAGACCCCATCGTCTCAGCCCAAAATCTCCTGAAACGGATAAGCAACTTCAGCAAAGTCTCAGGATATAAAATCAATGTGCAAAAATCACAAGCATTCCTATACACCAATAACAGACTTAAAGAGACCCAATCAAGAATGAACTGCCATTCACAATTGCTACAAATAGAGTAAAATACCTAGGAAAACATCTTACAAGGGACGTAAAGGTCCTCTTTAAGGAGAACTACAAACCACTGCTCAATGAAATAAGAGACGGCACAAAGAGATGGAGAAACATTCCATGTTCATGGTTAGGAAGAATCAATATCGTGAAAATGGCCATACTGCCCAAAGTAATTTACAGATTCAACACTATCCCTATCAAGCTACCAATGACCTTCTTCACAGAACTGGAAAAAAACACTTTAAACTTCATATGGAGCCAAAAGAGAACCCGCATAGCCAAGTCAATTCTAAGCAAAAAGAACAAAGTGGGAGCCATCACACTACCAGACTTCAAACTATATTACAAGGCTACAGTAATCAAAACAGCATGGTACTGGTACCAAAACAGAGAAATAGACCAATGAAACAGAAGAGAGGCATCGGAGGCAACACAACATATCTACAACCATACAATCTTTGATAAACCTGACAAAAACAAGCAATGGGGAAAGGATTCCCTGTTTAATAAATGGTGTTGGGAAAACTGGCTAGCCATGTGCAGAAAGCAGAAACTGGACCCCTTCCTGACACCTTACACTAAAATTAACTCCAGATGGATTAAACACTTAAACATAAGACCCGGCACCATAAAAACCCTAAAAGAAAATCTAGGCAAAACCATTCAGGACATAGGAGTAGGCAAGAACTTTATGACCAAAACACCAAAAGCATTGGCAACAAAAGCCAAAATAGACAAATGGGATCTAATCAAACTCCACAGCTTCTGCACGGCAAAAGAAACAGTAATTAGAGTAAATCAGCAACCAACAAAATAGGCAAAAAATTTTGCAGTTCACCCATCTGACAAAGGGTTGATATGCAGAATTTATGAAGAACTCAGACAGATTTACAAGAATAAAGCAAACAAGCCCATTCAAAAATGGTCAAAGGATATGAACAGGCACTTTAAAAAATAAGACATACATGAGGCCAACAAACATATGAAAAAATGCTCATCATCACTGGTCATTAGAGAGATGCAAATCAAAACCACATTGAGATACCATCTCACGCCAGTTAGAATGGCGATCATTAAAATATCTGGAGACAGCAGATGCTGGAGAGGATGTTGAGAAATAGGAATACTTTTACACTGCTGGTGGGAGTGTAAATTAGTTCAACCATTGTGGAAGACAGTGTGGCGATTCCTCAAGGACCTAGAAAAAGAAATTCCATTTGACCCAGCAATCCCATTACTGGGTATATATCCAAAGGACTATAAATCGTTCTACTGTAAGTACACGTGCACACGAATGTTCATTGCAGCACTATTTACAATAGCAAAGACCTGGACCCAACATAAATGCCCATCGATGATAGACTGGACTGGGAAAATGTGTCACATATACACCATGGAATATTATGCAGCAATCAGAAACGATGAGTTCATGTCCTTTGTAGGGACATGGATGAACCTGGAGAACATTATTCTCAGCAAACTGACACAATAACAGAAAATGTAATACCACATGTTCTCACTCATAGGCGGGTGATGAACAATGAGAACACATGGACACAGAAGGAGAGCACTACATACTGGGGTCTATTGGGGGAATAAGGGAAGGACAGTGATGGGGGTGTTGGGGAGGGATGGCATAGGGAAAAATGCCAGATGTGGGTGAAGGGGCGGAAGGCAGCAAATCACACTGCCACGTGCGTACCTATGCAACTATATTTCATGTCCTGCACATGCACCCCAAAACCTAAAATGCAATAAAATAATAAAAAATATGAATTCCCTGTTTGTACCCCACTATACAAAATAGAAAAACTCTCAAAATACTCTATAATGGAAAACATACAATGTCCTTTTGTACACTTCTAGAAAATATATACACCATCTAGATACACTTTTTAATAACATATATTCTATTTGTAAAAAAAAAAAAGAATTCAGTTTATTACTTTGGAAACTTGGCATGTTTTAGAAGAATCTGACCGCCCTGTATTCCTATTATAAACCAAGTAAGTAGACACTTTACGGGCTATGATCATTAAGGTAACTAAGATTACAGGTTTTGAAAACCTAATCTTTACTCAAGAAGATTTTTACTGAAATTAAATAGGTAGAACATTAACATTCTTTTACTAATAACTTCATTATGAATAACAAACTAATGTATTGTTTAATTTACATCTCCCAAAAAGAAAAATAGGAGCTCTCGCTCCACCTAAATATCTAAACTCTGTAAGTCTTTAAAAATTAGTTACAAGAGGCAAGGCATGGTGCTCAAGCTTGTAATCCCAGCACTTTGGGAGGCCAATGGGGGCAGATCATGAGGTCAGGAGATGGAGACCATCCTGGCTAACATGGTGAAATCCTTTGTCTACTAAAAAATCATATACATACAGACACACACACTCACACACACACACACACACACACACACACATTAACCAAGCGTGGTGGCACACACCTTGGGGAGGCTGAGACAGGAGAATCGCTTGAACCCAAGAGGCAGAGGTTGCAGTGAGCCATCATCATGCCACTTCACTCCAGCCTGGACGACAGAGAGAGGCTCCATATCAAAAATAAAACAAAACCCAATCAACCAACCAAACAAGAAATCAGTGAAGAGAAAACACATTAGCAATTGGATTAGGTGACTTACCCTGCTACCTGCCAGGAGCTGTTCAGGGATGCAGCATTCTGGCTGGAGTGGAAGCAGAGGAGACAGGAATTACAGGTTAAATCAGTGTCCTGACATGCGTTTTGGAAAAAGGAAAGCAGAGTGAGAGGGAAATTTGTACTGGCTGACCAGAGAGCAGGAATCAATGAGAATACAATCTCTTTACTTAAAAAGAAAAAGTTATATAGAGATGGAGTTGCTAGTCATGCAGGTTGGCTTTGAGTGCCGCCTGGGCCTCCCAGAGCCCTGAGGTTTCCCCGGCCCAAAAAAAACCAGTCCCACGCTTACCCCAAGAGCCTGGTCAGAGGCGAGCAGGCGGCGGCAGGGCCTGCAAAGGATCCCTAGGCTTCCTCCGCCTCAGCCGCGTGCCCCACCCCAGCACATCCTTTCCAGGGAACTCGCTCCCCTCCGCTCTGTGATCCCCCAGCCCCACGCTGCGACCACCCCGCGATCCCCCAGCCCCAGGCCGCGACCCCCCTGCGACCCCCCGCCCCTTGATTCCCCAGCCCCGCTCTGCCCCGCCATCCCCCAGCCATGCGCCACGACCCCGGGCCCCGCCCCGCCCCACCCCACGAAGCCCCACCCCATGCTATGCTGCGCCATGCCCTGCACCTTAAGTTGGACGGGGCGAAGTTTAGGCCGAGCTGGAAGTTGGGGGTCTGTCTCCTCCTGGAGGCCGACAACACTCCAGACAAGCTCTGGCAAGTCACGCTTCTGCTGTGGGTCCAGCTGGCTCCAAGACTGCCCATGCCGCGCCATGTTTGTGCAAGAGTTTGGGCTCCCATGACAGTCACTTTCTGAGCTGGCGGTTTTCTCACCATAGTTCGAGCTCTCGTGCCAAGCAACTGGCCAACTGGCAGTTATTCTCAGGACAGTTCAACCTCCCACTGCGCCGGGTACTGTCTGGTGCTGTCCGTTGGCAAGGGCTGGAGTGTGCATTTTCTGGTCAGCAGGTACCCTCTCTGGGGTGCGGTTTAGAATTGGGGGGACCTGGAGTCCGGTTTAGGGGTGGGGGGACCTGGAGCCTGGGGCGGGAGCTGGGGACGCTGGGATCCCAGAGGCCGCACCACTGGGGGGTTCAGTCCTGGCCCCACAGCCCTGGCTGGCCTGGTTCCGAGGGCTACCCAGACCCCACAGAGGCTGCAGGTCGGACACGGGCACACAGGGTTCCTCACCTGGGTCCATGGCGGCTTGGGGGTCACAGTGGGGCCTGGGAGTTTCCTTGGCCGAATAAGTCAGTTGGGCGGGCAGGGAATGCACCAGGAAATGCTCGGCCTCCTCTCCTTCCTCCCGGGATGGGGGCTCTCCTGGCCCAGTCTTTTCCTCCTGCTACTCCTCCCTCCCGGCCACAGCCCTGCCCTACCCCACCCCTGCCCCTGCCACTCCCTCCTCCCACAGGGCTTACCCCTCGGTGGCCCACCAATGCCATTTCAATCTGCAAAACAGGCCCCAGATGATCTGCCCTTCTGATACCCCTTGGCCTCAAGTTCTGGTTTCTTTTTTAGGTACTTGGAGAAACGATAAAGGGAGAAGGAAATGTCAAAGAAAAGATCAGTGTCACTGGGGCAAGCCATGGCCTGAGTCCTGGCTCTGATAGACCACTTCTAGCCTCCAAGTGGTACTGAGGCTAAAAGTGCTGTGCTCCTCAGGCCTCCCTGTTTTCCCTAGTGAGTGCCTTCACACTGAAGCAGAAAGATGCCTGCTCAAAACACTCTCACTTTTCCTCCAGTGACTGGGAGGCCTGGGGAGCAGGCCCTGGGTCCTGCCACAGTTCCATGTAAGGCCCTGGCTTTGCAAACACCTACCCCAGTTCTCCTATGTACACTCTGTGAAGGCAGACTGGGAGTCAGGGGAAGGGGAAATGGACACAGTCATGGTCTTGCAAGGCCCTCATCAGTGTGCCTCTCATAAATGCTTCCAAGTCCTCCTCAAAGCGAAGGGACTGTATTCATCTGTTTATCACACTGCTATAAAGACATTCCAGAGAATGGATAATATATAAAGAAAAGAGGTTTAATTGGCTCACGGTTATGTGGGCTGTACAGGCATCTGCTTCTGAGGTGGCCTCAGTAACCTTACACTCATGGTGGAAAGGCAAAGGGGAAGCAAGCTGTGTTACATGGTGGGAGCAAGAGGAAGAGAGAGAGGAGGAAGTGATGCATACTTTTAAACAAGCAGATCTTGGGTTAACTCTATCACAAGATAGCACTAAAGGGATGGTGCTGAATCATCAGAAATCACCCCCATGATCAAATTACCTTCCACCAGGCCCCATCTCCAACACTGGGAATTGCAATTTGACATGAGATTTGGTTAGGGACACAAATCCAAACCATGTTAGGAATGCTGCCGTGGGCCTGTCAGGAAGGCCTGGAAAGCACAGGGCCTGAAGGGTCAGGCCCTGGTCCTGTGTGGGCCTGGTAATCAGTGGTGTCTCAAGAAAAGGTTTCTGAGTTCTCATCTGGAGGAGGGTGCCCAGGCCCAGGCCAGAGAGGCCACCAGGGGAGAGTCCCAGTCCTAGCCATGTTCCTTGCTTCAGACACTCTTTGAAGCAGGGACCAGCCCATGACAGACATAGAGACCCTAGAAATGTGTCCTAGGCCTGGCTGTGGCTACCAGATGTGCCTTGAAGGTGGACACTAGCCTGAGCTTGCCAAAGGACTGAAGACTGCACTTATGGGGTAGCCATGGCCTCACATGGGATGTGTTCCTAGGAGGTACCCCAAAAACCAAGTTTCTAGATCCCATTCCCATGATGGAGAGCCAATGAGAACCAAATGGTGGTCAGTCCTGCATGAACTTGGCCATAACATGCAAGCCCCAAAGATGTTATTGTCCCCCACCTGGAAAGGGGGCACTGCAGGCAAGCCAGGTCCACCCTGATACTACACCCCAGGCTCATCTGGTCCTGCATAGGGGCAAGTCATCTGAGGCAATGCCCAACAATTTCCTAGGCTCTCTTTGATGGCAGAGACTGGTCTAGGATGGCCCAGGAGCACTGTGGAAGTGCCTTGGTCCAAGAAGGGTCAGGGTAGGTCCTAGCTATCTGATTTACCTGTGGAAAATATTTCTCTTCTGTGAGTAGCACTGAGTAGGATGCCATGAGATGGTCCCCCAGGTCCAAACAGAGTCCTATGTGGGGTCTGGTCACTGGATGGGCCTCTTGAAATTTTATCTAAGTTCCCCTCTAGAAACAGAGACTGTCTGGGGATGAAGAGGGAGACCCAGTGAAAACACCACCCTGGTCGTGTCCCAGGCATGGCTCAGTCACCAGATGCTCCTAAAATATTTGTCCATGTCTCTGGAATGATGGCAAAAGATATCTGTGGGGGGTGTCAGTGTACTTGCCACTGGTCTAGAAAATGTTTCAAAGTCCACCTCTGAGCTGTGGTGCCTACCCCTGTGTTGGTGGGGACTAGCCAGCCTGAGAAGCCCCCTCAGGGTGCAGTCTCCAGGCTTGATCCATTTGGTCAGTGCCTCTCCCTGATGATTTCTATTCCTCTCTGGAGATGGGAACATCTTGGCATGAACAGGAAGGCCCTGGGGATGCAAAGACTAGTTACATTGCTGCATAGAGCCTGGTCCCTTTCAGTGGCAGGATTGGCCCATGACAATGAAAGACCCAGCCTTGTGGGTCCATTCAGGGCATGAATCTCCCTGAAACATTTAAGTAGGCCCTTGGAGTGAGAACAGTGGGTTGACTAGAGGAACCCAGGGGAACGCAACTGGCCTCAATCACACAGAGTCCCAGTACTTGGTAAACTAGACCAACAAATCTGTAAGTATCCAGGGGTCAGGACAAGCACAATTTGGACAGGCTAGAGGAGGGCCACTCAATCTTGCCACAGCTCCTCATGGGACACAGATAGATGTGTATCTTAAAAATATTTCTGTCTCTCTCTGGCAGACAGTTCCATAGAGGGCCCTGGAGCTCTGTTGCATGATGAACCTCCAAGGTTTTTCTAAGTCTCCCACTGCAGGGGAAGCGAAGCTAGCCAGGGGGCGCAAGGTGGGCCCTTGCAGCCCTTGCTGTTGAACATGCCTTCAGAAAACACTTCCAACTCACCTGCCAAGGTTGACAGCAGCTGGAGCAACTCTTCATGTGCTGGGAGGATTTCCAGGCCCACTGAGGTTTCTTGAGGGGCTGGTCCCAAAGTATGTTTTGGGCACCTTTATAGAAAATGGGTAACTGTAAATGCATTGATTTATTTCTGGGTTATTTATCCTGTGCCATTGGTGCATGTCTTTTTTTAATGCCAATACTATGTTGTTTTGGTTACTAGAGCTTTGTAGTATGTATGTATGTATGTATGTATGTATGTATGTATGTATGTATGTATGTATTTGAGATGGAGCCTCACTCTGTCACCCAGACTGGAGTGCAGTGACATAATCTCGGCTCGCTACAGCCTCTGCCTCCTGAGTTCAAGTGATTCTCCTGCCTCAGCCTCCGAAGTAGCTGGAGTTATGGGCATGAGCCACCATGCCTGGCTAAGTTTTGTATTTTTAGTAGAGACAGGGTTTTTCCATGTTGGCCAGGCTGGTCTCAAATTCTTGACCTCAAGTGATCTGCCTGCCTCAGCCTCCCAAAGTGCTGAGATTACAGGCATAAGCCAGAGTGCCTGGCTGTATTTATTATTAATTTTTTATATATTTAGTGGATACAAATGCAGTTTTGTTTCATGGATATATTGCATCATATTAAAGTTTGGGCTTTTTGTGTATCCATCACTTGAACAGTGTACATTGTACCTAATAGGTAATTTTTCACCCCTCACTACACTCCCACCCTCCCACCTTTTGGAGTCTTCAGTGTCTATTATTCCACTCTTTATGTCCATAAGTACCCATTGTTCAACTCCAACTTATAAGAATATGTGGCATTTGACTGTCTGCTTCTGAATTATTTCACTTAAGCTCAGGTTTCATCCATGTTTCTGGGAAAAAATATTATTTAATTCTTTTTAATGGTTGAGTAGTATTCCATAGTCCACATTTTCTGTATCCAATCTTTCATTGATAAACATTTAGGTTGATTGAATGACTTTGCTATTGTGAAAAGTGACATGATAAACAAAAGAGTGCAGGTGTCTTGTATAATGATTTGTTTTCTTTTAAGGAGATACCTAGTACTGGATTGCTCAATCTAATGGTAGTTCTATTTTTACCTCTTTGAGAAACCTACATAACATTTTCCACAGAGGTGTACTAATTTATATTTCCATCAACAGTCTATGAGCATTCCCTTTTTTCTGCATCTTCACTAACATCTTTTTTTTACTTTTTAATAGTAGCCATTCTGACTGTTGTAAGATAGTATCTCGTAGTTTTCATTTGCATTTATCTGATGATTAGTGATGTTGAGCATTTTTTCATGTTTGTTGGCAGTTTGTATGTCTCCTTTTGAAAAATTTCTGTTCATGTTGTTTGCTGACTTTTAAATGGGATTTTTTTCTTGTTGAGTTCCTTGTAGATTCTGAATATTAGTCCTTAGTCAGGTGCATAGTATGCAAATATTTTCTCCCACTCTGTGGTTGTCTATTTCCTCTGTTGAAGGCTCACACCTGTAATCCCAGCATTTTGGGAGGCCAAGTTGGGCAGATAACAAGATCTAGAGATGAAGACCATCTTCACCAACCAAAAATAAAATGAGACTAAAAGAACATTTTACAAAGACAGTAGAAGAATTAAATACTTAAGAGTAAATTTAACAAATGTGCAAAAGTTATAATCTGAGAACTCTAAAATATTGCTGAAATAAATTTAAGAACACTGAAATCAATTGAAAGATATCTAATATTCATGGATTGGATAACAACCCTCCACATTTGACCTACAGCTTCAATTAAGTCTCTAGCAATCCCAGGTGACTTCTTTATAAAGCCTTTTCTCTACTAAAAGTACTCAAATTACCTGGGTGTGGTGATGTGGGCATGTAGTTGTAGCTATTGGGGAGGCCGAGGCAGGAGACTTGTTTGAACCCAGGGGGTGGAGGTTGCAGTGAACCTAGATCATGCTATTGCACTCCAGCGTGGTGATAGAGTGAGACTCCTTCTAAAAAGGAAGGAAGGGAGGGAGGGAGGGGAGGGGAGGGGAGGAGAAGAAGGATGGAAGGAGGGAATGAAAGAAAGGAAAGAAAGAAAGAGAAAGGAAAGAAAGAGAAAGAAAGAAATGGAGGGAGGGAGAGAAAGAAAAGAAAGAGAAAAGAAAGAAAGAGAAAGAAAGAAATGGAGGGAGGGAGAAAACAAAAAGAAAGAAAGAAGGCACTATGGTAGTTTCTCACATACATTCACCATAGGTCTCTAAAATTAAGGTATATTTATGCTAATTTATATATGAATGTTAGTAGAGCTTCATTATTCACAATACAAATGTTCCCAACAACTGGTGTGGAGGTGGGCCAAGGTCAATGATGATATCCTTGAAGTGGATTTACATCATTTATTCACTTAACATATATTTAATAATTGATGGAAATCCATATATTCTATAGTAAAACCACCTTGAGTTCAAATTGCCTGTTAAACATGAGTATGTACAATAGAGTCATATATGATATGGGCTTTGGTAAGAGACTGTCTGGAGATAAAAATTTGGGACTCATACCATTCAAAAATGCATTGTACAGGAAGAGATAACCAGGAGATTGAGAGTAAATGCATCAGGAATAATTCAAGTAAGAGACAGACTAAGAAATAAATGTTATATTTCATCAAGTGTGGTGGTCTTTTCTATGACTGCGTAGTATTCCATGGTGTATATGTGCCACCTTTTCTTTATCCAGTCTCTCATTGATGGGGATTTGTGAACAGTGCCACAATAAACATATGTGTGCATGCATCTTTATAATAGAATGATTCATAGTCCGTTGAGTGTATACCTAGTAATGGGATTGCTGGGTCAATATTTCTATTTCTAGATCTTTGAGGAATTGCCACACTGTCTTCCACAGTGGTTGAATTAAATTACAATTATACCAACAGTGTAAAGGTGTTCCTATTTCTCCACATCCTCTCCAATATCTGCTGCCTCCTGATTTTTTAATGACCACCATTTTAACTGGTGTGAGATGGTATCTCAATGTGGTTTTGATTTGCATTTCTCTAATGACCAGTGATGATGAGCATTTTTTCATATGCTTGTTGGCTACATAAATGTCTTCTTTTGAAAAATGTCTGTTATATTCTTTGCCAACTTTTTGATGGGTTCTTTGTTTTTTTCTTGTAAATTTTTTAAAGTTCTCCATAGATTCTGAATATTAGCCCTTTGTCTTATGGGTAGATTGCAAATTTTTTTCCCCAACAATGACAACAAATTAAAAAAGAAACTATTATATTTGGCAAAAAGTAAGTTGATGATGTTAAATAGAGTGCTTTGGGTGGACTGTTTTGGATGAAAATATGACTGGTTAAGGAAAGTGGAAATTTCAAATGAGCATATTATCGATGCTAAAAATGGTCAGCTGATGTTTAACATTTTAAATTTAGCAATTAGGGTGTCATGGATGACCTTGTGAGAAAGGACTGTGAGTTCACTGTTGTGGGATAAAAACCAGGAAAGAATAAGAACTGATGGAAAGGAAATAGCTAATAGAAGTTCTCTGTGGAAATTAAAGCAGAAAAAATATTATAAAAGACAGTTTTTGTTTTGGATCATAAAATATAGAGTTTTTAATAAATGTGTAATAAGGATATAAGGACAGTGATGAGGAGAATAGAATAAATTACAGGAAGGAGAAAAAATTAAACATATAGATGGGTTGGACATATTTTAAAATGTAATAACAATTTAGTGTTTGAACAAATAAGTACATATAAATAAAAGTGTGATTTACATCACGGTAAAAAACAATAAAAGTCAAAGAATTTAATACTCTGCAGTATAAAATTTAACCAAAGAATTGGAGGAAACAATATTTGTGATAAATTCTGAGAATAGAAACAATGCAAAGAAAGTTCAAGAAATGAACACCTTATCAAATAATAATAAAATAGATAACTACTTGCTTCTTCCCTCCCTTTTTATTTTAACTACTATTTTTACTTTTCCCATTGATATATTTTACTAAACAACCAACATCTTCTATGGAAATGTTATTTTTTCTCTCTTGAAATTTGCATTAGTTATTACTCATTTTATGCATTTTGATTATATTAACAGCATTTTTAGTCAGAAAAAATAATTCTGTCTAAAAATTCTGTTCTAATATTTACTTGATTTGAAAGTACTGTTGCTTTTTATTTTCCTTATTATTCATGTTGTTTTTTTCCACACATAATGAACAATTAATCTTCACAGTAGTAATTTTTCTGGCAATTTGTCTAGAGACAATTTAAAATTAGCTTCTTTCCTCCACAAAGGAGAGTTTCAATTTACTATTACCATGCAAAGTCTGAATTTTGTATCTATTTAAATTCAAACTTGATTTACAACTTCAGAGTTAGGTTAAAAAAAAAACATAATTTAAATGCAAAATGACCAACATCTAAAAACAAGTGGAAGTTAAAGGGCTTACTATTCTATATTCCTTTTCTCATGTGGAATATCTCCTGGATAGTTTTCATAATGTCATCATGGGTAGACTAGGCTTAGATCTTGTGCTGCATTGTCTTAGTGGATGTTAGCTGCAGACATTGACTAAAAGGCATAGAAAGAAAACTTATGGGAAATGAACATTTTTTTCATACCACTTGGAGATAGGACTATCATCTTGGTGTTAAGAGGTGGTTAGTGCCTCAGAGAAGTTTGATTGTGTATTTCTTTAAAACAATGTTTTCTGAAGATACAATGCCTTAAGTTAGAGATTTGGGTTGAATATTCTCTAAATCAGACATAGATTTTTCTATTGTGATTAGTAATCCATATTTATCCGTTAACATTTCCTAGGAACAGCAAATTATATGGAATCTCGTTCTCTTCTTTTTGGATTGTATACTGAATTCTGTTGGATTCATTGACAAAAAGAGTTTGAATTACCAGAACCCTGAGAATGGAGACACCTTTAGAAAAGACTAATGAAGAAAGTACAAAAGGAATTTAATTTTCAACAGTAGAAATTGTCCTTGGCTGCAGATCTCATCCAAGCTTTCCTTTTAGCATTTTCTTGTCAAATCTTCTCTACTGCACTGAGGTGGCCTCTGCTTTGTATATGTTTGTTATTTATCATAAAAGTAATGACATATTCTGGATGTCATTTACCATCAGCTTTATTATTATGGGGGCAATTTTTGATCAAATTACTGTGTTTTTTTTCAACAAAGACTTGAGAAATAAGGTTGTGTTACTTTTTTGGCACGTTCTTCTTTTAGGACCTATAGTGTGGTAAGTGACACAAATATTTCGCATTCACTGTTTCCAATGAGTAAATTGAATATAAATAGTATCTAACAAGATTAAGGGTGTTATAATCAATGTTTCTCTAATAAGAATACTTCCCTATTTAGTTTTATTTTGTTTTCACAATTTTGAAAGGAATATTGTGTGATTGTCATTGGTTGTAAGATAATAGTAATTTTATAAAATGCAAATGGAAATGTCAGTCATTTCTTCTGTTCTTTTTATGCACATATTGTATACAAGTCTTTCTTTTTATTTTTCTCATTCAGCCTAATGGGCATTTTAAATAGTTATGGGGGATAAATATGTAACCCTAAATTAAGAAAGAAGAGTAGCATAAGAAGAGAGAAAGCCTTGAAAATAATCTTATAAATTTTGTCAACTGAAAGGATTTAACTTTTTAATGGTAGATTCTCCAGACATCCTTGATTTTGTAGCTGTCACTTGGAATATCAAAATGTAGCTATGCAATTTATTTCCACATCACTTTTGTTTGTTACTTCACTGATTTGTGTTAATAGTATAAATTTTGTAAGATCTAATTTGAGCCAGTTCTGTTTTTATAGTTCAAAGATGTATACACAATTATATACATTTTATGGAATTTGCAGTCACTGGGGATAAGTGTTATCCTTTATTAAAAGGGTAAAATACAAAATTAGCTGGAAGTGGTGGTATGTGACTTTAACACTAGCACTTTGGGAGGCCAAGGTATGTGGATCATGAGGTCAGGAGTTTGAGACAAGCTTGGCCAAGACGGTGCAACCCTATCTCTACTACACATATAAAGGTTAGCTGGGAATTATGGCAGGTGCCTTTAATGATAACTCAGCTACTCAGGAGGCTGAGGCAGATAATTCCTTGATCTCGGGAGGCAGAGAGATCAGTGAGCCAAAATTGTGCCACTGCATTCTAACCAGGGCAACAGAGTGAGACTCTGTATATATGTATACTCTGAATATATTTATTTATATATATTTATTCTGTAAATGCATGAAATGCAGAGTGGTTTACAAACATATGCAAAAATTTGAAACCTCAAAGTCTAATCTATACAAACAATTAGTAACAACAAGAGCAATTAGTAACACTAGCAAGACAATAAACACTCCTGCAGGGCCAAAGAGTTAATCCCAATGACAGTTCATTAAGTGATTTTGTGCCATTCTCTGGAGCTAATTTAGCTTTAATTGACTATCTCCTGAAAGAAAAGGACTTGGGCAGAAACCACAAGAAATGAAGACATTAACCACAAAACTCAATAAATAAATAAAACCCCTGACAATATTAAAACTAGTAATCCATGTGTTGTAAAAACATATCTAATTTTACTACTTAAAAATGCTAATCAATATTTTGTAAAATATTGGCAATAGGGTGGGTGTGGTAACTCATGCCTCTAATCCCAGCACTTTGGGAGGCTGAGGTAAGTGGATCACCTGAGGTCAGAATTTTGAAACAACACTGGCTAACACCCATTCCTACTACAAATACAAAAATAGCTGGTTGTGATGGCATGGGCCTGTAATCCCAGCTAATTGGGAGGCTGAGGCAGAAGAATCAGTTGAACCCAGGAAGCAGAGGTTCCAGTGAGCTCAGATCACACCATTGCACTCCTGCCTGGGTTAGAGAGAAAGACTTCATCTCCCCTGAAAAAAAAAAAAAAACCTTGCAGTAAACAACATTAGATGAAAAGAAAAATAATTTATAAAAAATATGCCTGTAAGTGGAAGATACTAGATTACCCATTTTCTTAAAAATATTCAAAGAAATGTGAGTTATAAGTAATAAAGCATTTGTTCAAAATATCTCCAACATAAACTTTACCATTTTCTTTTCATCCTCCACTTCCCCCCGACTATTGATAACTCACTTCTCCTTTTACTATCCTTTCATATCCTACTTTCTTCCATCATAGTGTTATGTTATTCTAAATAAAAAATCTTTATGGTTCAATGCAGTGAAAAGAATGGTGAATTCTCCCTGGCTTGAAATAGGATATTTGCAATATACGTGTTAAGAATGTATATTTTATATTTAAACTTATTTACTCTATTATCGAAAGTGGTTCTCTCAGGGAGACTATGTTCTACTAAGCAGAAATGAAGATTTCCAAATTGTGGTATATATGCCTTTTCTTTTTCCCATATGATATGGAGATACCTATTATTTGTCACTTAAAATGTCAGTAGTAAACTTTTATTTCCTCTCAGAACCATGCACTATTTAGAAGCCTATTTACATAAAGCCATATAAAACGCTTTAAAATATATTTCTTTATTGTTAATGACAATAATGGCCATGTGTTTATTATGTAAATTTTTATGTGTGGTTACTTTCTGGTGTGGTATGTAATAATTATTATCTAGGCATTCTATATTATATGACATGCTTAATTATGCAATTGCATGTGACATCTATATTTCTATATATGTTCCACATGCAAATGATACAAGTATCAGCCATGTTAATTATAATGAGCTTAATTTATTTAGTAATTAAATAAATATGTTAATGTGTCTTACTCATTTCTCTGGCAGTATCACTATTATAGTATCAGTTTTGTCTGTTTGTAGCTTTTCCATACATAGGATGAGAACATCCTGTAATCATCTTTCACTTTTTTTGTAATATTATTTTTTAACATTTTCTTCTCAGATTAGCAGTTTTCATTAGTATATGAATAAATTGTAATTTAGTTATTGTCTCATCTGGTAATTATGTTGTAAAAATTTTTGTATTATAAATAATTCTGCAACCTATTGTATTTGTTTATGTTTAAATAAGAACATCTATGGATAATGCAAAGGTGCTCTTAAATGTCACCACAAAGAAATGATATAATTTATGTGGTGATAAACAGCCTTGTTGAATTTTCCTCCAAACTAGATGTATGAAAAGAGTTACTAATTATCATTTGCATAAAGAATAAGGCTTCACACTTTTGCATAAATTTATATATATTTGCATTTACCTTTTTAATGATTAAATAAACTCTTCTAGTGCTGAAATTATAGGCATGAGCCATTATGCCTGGCCTCTAATTTTTGTTTTTTTTTTAGTCAGTTTTAACATTTGTGAACTTTCTTTTTGATTTGTAAAATTCAAAATGGGTTGATAATTTTGACAGCTAAACATAAACACATTTGTACAGTCAGCTATTTATAATGTTTTAATGTTTTTCTCTGAAATTTTAAAATGTTTTTGTAATAAATTACAATCGAATTTTGCTATTATTCAAGAGTTTTTATCTTACCAACTTCTCTCTATATACATATATATATATATAAGTTAATATTTTAGTTCTGTATACTTACTATGTGTTATCATTTAATTTTAGGCAGGAGTGAGAACAGAATTAGGTAATTTATGTTTTTAAATATTAATAAAAATTATTTACTGTATAATTTAAAGGTCAGATTTAAACTGTCTCAACTTAAAACAATTACTTTTTCTATTATATTTAAAGTATCATAACTCAGTTTATTTTGTTATATTAATTTGCCTTACTCATAGGTTTAAAATTTTAGTATGTATGTGAACAAACACAAAACCTTGCAGTTCAATTCTTTTTTAACTGTTTTTCACTGTATGTTTTAGGTAATCTCATGCTTATTTTTCTATGTGAATTTCAGAGCTAGCTGTTGATACATTTTATTTTATCAAATTAAATTTATCCATTAAATTTAGGAAAGACTAATATGATTTCCAAGAACAATTCTTCATATTTATGAACTACATAGGAATTCATTTTTTAAGATTCATATCTCTGAAGTGGTTTGTGTGATTGAAGTTTTTATAATTTTTAGGACTCTTGCATCATACAGTTTACATTTTAGGTGAATAGTATGCAAGATATATTTTTATTTTATGTTTTATTTCTTTTTGTAGATGAGGGATCAAGTGATATTTTAAATTGTAAAAAGATGTTAACTGTTTTGTTATTGATTTAAAACAACTATTACATCAAAAATGTGATCTGAATTATGAAATGAAAATGTATATTTATATGTAAATTAAATGAACATATAAATTTAAATATATAAATATATAGAGTCTTGAATTATGATCTGAACTGATGTCAGCTATTGTAATTTTTTTATGTGAGCTGAATTGGAAAGTATGGCTTAGTCGGTCTAATTGAGTTTCTTTCAGTGTGTGTGACATGAAATTTTATTTTATTTTTTTTGTTCAGGATGAAGTGGGGTAGCACTCACTGCAACCGCTGTCTAGCAGGTTCAAGAGATTTTTACTGTTTCAGGCTTTGAAGTCGCTGGGATTATAGGTACCTGCCACCATGTCCAGTTCATATTTTATTTTTAGTAGAGATAGGGTTTCACAAGGCTGGCCAGGCTGGTCTCCAAATCCAGTGAGGAAGTGTCTGACTGTCCAACTGACATTTGAGAAACTGTAGGACTGTTTCCAAAAGTAGCTACAATATCTTATCTTCCCACCAGCAATGACTGAGGGTTCTAATTTTTTACATCATAGCCCTAATGTGAACGAATAAGACCTCCTTGTGATTTTGGCTTTCATTTCTTCTTTGAATGGTCCTGGCACCCTTGTTGAAAATCACCTATCGGTAAATACAAGTGTAGAGTTTGGACTGTCAGCTTTATCTCCTTGAACTAGATACCAGACAGCCTTGAGGATTAATGTTTTATAATAAGTTTTTCAGTAGAAAGTATAAATCAATTAAGTTGGTATTATTATTTTTGCAGAATTGTTTGGCTATGTGCAGTCCTTTGCATTTCTAACTTATCACTTTTTTCTGCCAAACATTAATAATAACAATAAAGGAAACTGGAATTTTGATATGGAACAAATTGATTTTATAGATCAGTTTGGGGATCACTGTCATCTTAACAATGTTAAGTCTATCAGCCAATGGGTATGTAATGCATTTCCATTTACTTAGGTGTTTAACTTTGTTGATGTTTGGTAGTTTTAAATGTGCAAATCTTATACTTCTTCCTTAAAATTATTTCTAAATATTTTTCTTTTTAGGTTTTTACAAATAAAGTTTTTTAAGCATCATTTTCCATTGTTCACTGCTACTGTGTAGAAACACAACTGGTTTTTGTATGGTGATGTGTACCAAAATCTTGTTGAATCCATTTACTAGCTTAATGTTTTTTGTGTGTGAATTCCTTCAGATATTCTATATATAAAGTCATGTCGTCTTGAGTAGAGAGAGTTTCACATCTCCTTTTAAAATTTGTTTTTCTTTTATTTTTCCCCCATAGCCTAACAAGTAATTGTCTTGGGTAGAACCTCTAGTACCATATTGAAAAATAAGTTTACATGTTTCACTTATTTCTGATATAAGGGAGGAAGTTCAGTCTTTTGTCAATAAAAAGAGTCAAACTCTAAAATATTTTGAAGATATTTATTCTGAGTTAAATATGAGTAACCATGCCCGTGATAAATAATTCCCAAGAGGACCTGAGAACATGTGCCCAATATAGTCAGGCTGCAAATTGGTTTTATAAATTTTATGGGGGCATCAAATATCAATCAAATACATTAAGAAATACATTCATTTTCTCCAGAAAGCCTGAACAACTTAAAGTAGTAAGGTGGGTGGGGGGTGGATTTCAAGCTTTAGGTAAATTTAAATATTTTCTGATTGACAATTGGGTGAGTTTGTCTAAAGACCTGAAATGACAGAAAGGAAACATTCTGGTTAAGATAAAACAATATTGTTAAAATAAAAATAAATTCCATGTGATGAAAATTCATGGTTTCCAGGGCATCACTTTTCATGCAACTCAGATAGGAATTTGGGCAAGATAAGGAAAATCAGAGCTTAGTAGTCCTTACTTTTGTGTGAAATATTATGCTAGCTGTTATATTTCTTTTAACAAATATACTTTACTATTCTGAGAAAGGATTGGTTGTTGAGTGTTTTTATTCTTTTTTTTTTCTTTTTTTTTTTTAATTTTTTATTGGATTATAGGTTTTGGGGTACATGAGCAGAGCATGCAAGACAGTTGCGTAGGTACACACATGGCAGTGTGCTTTGCTTTTCTTCTCCCCTTCACCCACATTTGGCATTTCTCCCCAGGCTATCCCTCCCCACCTCCCCCTCCCACTGGCCCTCCCCTTTTCCCCCCAATAGACCCCAGTGTTTAGTACTCCCCTTTCTGTGTCCATGTGTTCTCATTTTTCATCACCCACCTATGAGTGAGAATATGCAGTGTTTCACTCTCTGTTCCTGTGTCAGTTTGCTGAGGATGATGTTTTCCAGATTCATCCATGTCCCTACAAACGACACGAACTCATCATTTCTGATTGCTGCATAATATTCCATGGTGTATATGTGCCACATTTTTCCAATCCAGTCTATTATCAATGGGCATTTGGGTTGATTCCAGGTCTTTGCTATTGTAAACAGTGCTGCAATGAACATTCGTGTACATGTGCCCTTATAGTAGAACGATTTATAGTCTTTTGGATATATACCCAGTAATGGGATTGCTGGGTCAAATGGAATTTCTATTTCTAAGGCCTTGAGGAATCGCCACACTGTCTTCCACAATGGTTGGACTAATTTACACTCCCACCAACAGTGTAAAAGTGTTCCTTTTTCTCCACATCCTCTCCAGCATCTGTTGTCTCCAGATTTTTTAATGATCGCCATTCTAACTGGCGTGAGATGGTATCTCAATGTGGTTTTGATTTGCATCTCTCTGATGACCAGTGACGATGAGCATTTTTTCATATGATTGTTGGCCTCATATATGTCTTCTTTCATAAAGTATCTGTTCATATCCTTTGCCCACTTTTGAATGGGCTTGTTTGTTTTTTTCCTGTAAATCTGCTTGAGTTGTTTGTAAATTCTGGATATCAGCCCTTTGTCAGTTGGGTAGACTGCGAAAATTTTTTCCCATTCTGTTGGTTGCCGATCCACTCTAGTGACTGTTTCTTTTGCCGTGCAGAAGCTGTGGAGTTTGATTAGGTCCCATTTGTCTATTTTGGCTTTTGTTGCCAATGCTCTTGGTGTGAGTGTTTTTATTCTAATATGTGTTGGATTTTGCAAAATAATTTTGTCTGCCTGTTGAGATCATCCTGTGATTTTTGTCCGTTTTTCTATTAATGTGATATAATTTACTGATTTTTATATGTTGAATATGTTACAAGAAATTAATCCTGATCCAGACTCTAAGAGAGGGTTCTTGGATCTTGTGCAAAAAAAAATTTAGAGCAAGTCCACAGTGCAAAGTGAAAGCAAGTTTATTAAGAAAGTAGAGAAATAAAAGAACGGCTATGCCATAGACAGAGGTTGCTCATTTTTCTGGTTATTTCTTGATAATATGCTAAACAAGGTGTGGATTATTCCTGGCATGCCTCCCCTTTTTAGACCATATAAGGTAATTTCCTGATGTTTCATGGCATTTGTAAACTGTCATGGCACTGGTGGGAGTCCAGCAGTGAGGGCGACCAGAAGTCACCTTTATGGTCATTTTGGTTTAAGTGCATTGTGGTTGTCTCCTTTTTTTTTTTTTTTTTTTTTTGAGACGGAGTTTCGCTCTTGCTACCCAGGCTGGAGTGCAGTGGCGTGATCTCGGCTCACCGCAACCTCCGCCCCCTGGGTTCAGGCAATTCTCCTGCCTCAGCCTCCCGAGCAGCTGGGATTACAGGCACGCACCACCATGCCCAGCTAATTTTTTTGTAATTTTAGTAGAGACGGGGTTTCACCATGTTGACCAAGATGGTCTCAATCTGTTGACCTCGTGATCCACCCGCCTCGGCCTCCCAAAGTGCTGGGATTACAGGCTTGAGCCACCGCGCCTGGCCGGTTGTCTCCTTTACTGCAACCTCTTTTATAAGCAAGTTTATTATGACCTGTACTTTTATGCTGACCTTTTGTTCTATCCTGTAACTTAAAATGCCTTAACCATCTGGGACTACAGCCTCCTATGTTTCAGATTCATTTTACCCAGCTCCTGTTTAAGATGGAGTTGCTCATGTTTACATACCTATGAGAAATCACATCTTGTTGCAGGAATACATCCCAGTTGGTTGTTGTGTATTATCGTTTATATGTATGTCTTGGATTGGCTTTCTAGTGTGGTGTTGAGCATTTTTTTTGGCTGTGTTCATAAAGGATGGTCTGCAAATTCTCCTGATCTTTTCCTGGTTTTGAACATGCTACTGCATTTATAATAGGTTTTATTATATTTATGCCTGATGCATACATTTGTTGTCTTAGACACCTTTGGTGTCGTAATGAGTGTGTAGAATGATTTACATGAATTATTGGATAATATTAAATATTAGCTATTGTAGCTAAAAATGTCCTCACTTATGGCCTATCACTCCTTACCTTCCTTTCTTTTACTTTGTGAAGGTAAGACAATTCAATCAAATATCTTTCATTTCGTATTCATGTGTACACTTTATGAAAGCATCTAAATGAAACTTTATACTTAGCAATTTACTGCATACTTCTGGTAATGTAGATGAATATATCAATATTTCCTCCCCCAAAACCCAATAAAATTTCTCAGATAAGATCATGGAAGATGAGGGATAGGAGAGAAACCATTTTTTATATTTTCAGAAGCTAAAATAATGTAGAGATAATAAATGATTGTGTGTACCTTAAGGTCAAAAGTACCTAAAAGTTATAATAATACAATCTTCTATTTAATTTATCATACATTTAATAATTTCCAAGGAAGACCTAGCTAATAGGGTTTAATTAAATGATGTGTTATAGACATTGGATTATGTGGTAAGAGAGAGGTAAAACAGTAGGCAATGACAGAGGCAACTTCAGAGATATTAAAAGCATCAATTTTTTAAAGCAGAGTGTTAACATTAATAAATTTTTATAAATTTTAAAAATGTATTTTTTTTGAAAACTGTGCTTGTATTATAACAGAAAATAGGCTTCAAACCATAAAATGCCTATGATCCGTATTTGTCTTTAAGATTTATGCTGGATTTGTTCATTTTTTGTGTGTTATTGAGTATATCAAAGCTTACATTAATAGGTTTTTCTAACAAATTAAAATATTATTTTGTACTGACTTTTATTACTACTGATGATGCTTTTGGTTTTCCTTGAAATCAGTTTTCCTAAAAGTGCTAATAGCCTATTCTGTTGTTTGTTCTATGTGAATATTTTTTTCTCTTTTTTTTCTTTGTTGATGGCTTTTATTTCTTGTTCTTATGCTTAATTATAAATATTTTAAAACACATGACCACTTATACTTGTGAACAGGTAACTTTAGTCTGTATGCATGCATTATGTTATTTTTAAACTTGAACATACTTATTAATGGAAATAGCATCTTGCTTTGTTGTGCAGGCTGCAGGGTAGTGGTGTGCAAATTCTGCAACCTCACTGCAAATTCTGCCAGCTAGCTGCAAATTCTGCCACCAATGCTCAAGTGATCCTCCTACCTCTGCCTGCCGAGTAACTGGGATTACAAGCATGCACCACCACACCCAGCTAATTTTTGTATTTCAGAGTTTCACCATGTTTCCCAGGCAGAATTCTAACTCCTGAGCTCAAAGGATCTACCCTGACTCCCCTCCCAAAGTTCTGGGATTACAGACATAAGCCATCATACTTGCCCACAATTTTAAATTTTATTATTTATGTGTCTTTTCTGCTTAGGATACATAAGACTTATGTAAGCTAAGAAGTCATGATTGCAACAGTTTGAAATTCTTCCAGTCACTATTTTAAAAATATTGCCAGTTTCTATCTTCTTTTAAAATTCTGATTGGATGTGTAGCCATTGTTACTCTTTTCTTAACTGCCCAATAATCTCCATTTTAAATTCCTACTTTGCTACATATTTTTGTAATATTATAAAATTTATTTTTCAGTTATCTAATTACCTTTTAACTATTTAATCCAGCCAGTGAGATATATATATATATTTTTTTCTAGAACTTCTGTTGGTTCTTTTTAAAATTGTTCATCATACAGAAATTGGTTCTGTTGGTTCTTTTTAAAATTATTCACCATGGAGAAGTTGTCTTTTTTTACACTTCTAAAGCAGTTTTTATTTGTTCAAAAAATTAATAATTTTGACTTGATAAGTTTTAAATAGGAAATATGCTGGGTTCATTTTTATACATTTTATTCACAACATCTTATTTTGTTTTTATTCATGTTTTGCAATTTCTTATAAAGATCTGCTTATTTCCTACTGAATTTTATCTGTGGAAGTTCTTGGAGTACAACTTTGCAGTTAAATCTCATTAGAGATCCTATGTGTATTTGTTTTTGTCATGTATGTAAAACTGCTTTAAGCACTCATTGATGTTTTATACGACTACATTCTTATAATGATGCTATGTGAGCAAAATTACATCACTAGTAAACAATCATAAATCAAAATATATTCCAATTAAAATTTTGGTGTTTCTGAGGAAGTTGAAATTTGTATCATTGGAAGAACATTTTAAAACGCCAATGTTTTTAGGTGTATTTTAAGAGAAATACCTTTTGTATGGGTCAGAATATAAATGCATTAGTAAAAGACTAGAATATTATTTAATCAAAGTGATTTGGAAAAGTGAATTGACTTGTGTATGAATGAAAGAATCTTTACTTTTTACTTTTTATTCTGTTGTTTGGATCCTTTTATCAGGCTGGACTTACATATTATTTCAAGTTGAAAATGAGGGAGAGAATAAAATAAATGATGATTAGAAACTGTTAGAAAGTTATGTTTTATCAGTGTGATTAAGTTAGTATGTGTAATTTAATGGTTTATTTCTAAATTAAGCATTCATCCACTGATAATCTTTCAAATATTTCTACACATTTGTCACCAGAAAATGTTAATCTTTGATGTTGCTTCATATTAACAGGTGTTTGCAGTCCACTGTACATTACCACAAATTTTAAAAATATCTTACACTAAAGGTGAAAGAGAGTCGAGTTAGCAACCCAGAGAGAAACAAGATACTGAAAAGGAAAATTGTTTACTCAACCCAGTATATTTTAAGGCAGGACAATTTATTTAAATGCATGACCGTGGTTCAGGCTTTTGTTTCTTCTGTTCCACAATTAATTTTTCAGATATATCTCACTTTCACTATACAAGAATTGCCTTCGATTAGAGGACAGTTGGGTTATTTGATGTTGAAAATCAGGTAGACAAAGGTTGGGTGGGCATAATAACATAACAGAAATTGGTAAGTTAAAATCTGTAATCTGAAATTACAGATGCACTAAATTTTTTGTAAGATTAAATTTCCATAAATTTATTTGGTTAGTAGTGGATGCCACTGAGACCTACAGAATTTAGTATGCCTAGAAGTTAACATCAATTTATTTTATTGTCCCCAAAGAGGTAAATTAAGCTTGATATAATATTGAGATATGAGGTGGTGAAATAAGTTGTTATCTAAAACATATATTTATTATAATTTGCCTATTGTAAATAGCATTGATTTTAATTGAAATGGAAACTGTGTGAAAATTAGAATGTGCCTAAGACTATAAAATATTATAAAAGTCGCCAGGCAAATAGTTCTGTATCTTTAATATTAAATTTTTTCTTAGATACAGGGAGTTCATATGCAGGGTTGTTACACAAAAATATTGGGAAATGCTATGGTTTAGAGTGTAAATACCATCACCCAAAGTAGTAAGCATAGTACCTGAGAGGTAGGTTTTTTTTTTTTTAGCCATTTTGTCCTTCCCTCCACCCGCTAGTGGTTCACAGTGTGTTATTCCTGTGCTTATGTTCTTGTGTGCTGAATGTTCATGTGTGCTTATGAATGAGAAAATGCAGTATTTGGTTTTCTCTTCTGCATTGATTTGCTTAGGATAATGACCTCCACCTGAATTTATGTTGCTAAAGAGGACATCTTTTATTTCTTTAGAATTGCTGTGGAATATTCTACGTGCACATACAAGGAATACTAGACATCCATACAAAATAAATCAATCATTGACTTTAAGTGGTGTGCCACTGATGGTCACCTGGGTTGACTCCATGTCTTTGCTATCATGAATAGTACAGAAATGAACATATCACTGCATGTGTCTTAGTGGTAGAATCATTTATATTTATTTGGGTATATACCTAGGAATGGGATTGGTGGATTGAAATAGTAGCTCTGTTTTATGTTCTTTGAGAAACTTGCGAATTGCTTTCCACAATGGCTGATCTAACTTACACTCCTACTAGCAGTATATAACGTTTTTCTCAGCATTCTCACACAGCATGTGTTGTTTTTTGATTTTTTTAATAGTAGCCATTTTTGCTGGTGTGAGATAGTAACTTACTGTGGTTTTGATTTGCATTTCTATGATAATTACTGATGCTAAATTTTGTGTTTTGTTTGTCTGTCTTAGATGGAGTTTCATTCTTTTTGCCCAGGATCTAGTACAATAGCATGATTTTGGCCTACTGCAACCTCTACTTCCCTGATTCAAGTGATTCCCCTGCCTCAGCCTCCCAAGTAGCTAGACTTACAGGCATGTGCCACTATGCCCAGGTTGCATTTGTTTTGCTGCATTGGTCAGGCTGGTCTCAAACTCCTGACTGTACCCAGTCAGGGTAGCTCAGGCCTGTAATCCTGGCACATTGGGTGGCTGAGGTGGGTGAGCATTTTTTAATATGCTTCTTGGCCACATGTATGCTTTTTTTGAGAAGTATCTGTTCATTTATTTTTTTACCTATTTTCTAACAGAGTTATTTGTTTTGTGCTTGTTAATTTGTTTGAGGTTTTTAGATTCTGGATCTGAAGCCTTTGTTGGATGCATAGTTTGCAAATATCTTCTCCCATTGAGTAGGTTGTATGTTTGCTCCATTGAAAGTTTCCTTTGCTGTGAAGAAATTCTTTAGTTTAATTAGGTCCCTATTTTCTTTTTTTTTTTCTTTCCAAAGTTGCTGCTCTCAGTGTCCAAAAGAATACTTTCTATGTTATCTTCCATAATTTTTATAGTTTGAGGTGTTACATTTAAGTATTTAATTCATTTTGAGTTAATTTTTATATATCATGAAAGGCAGAGGTCCAGCTTAAATCTTTTACACATGGCTAGCCAGTTATCCTAGAAACATTTATTGAAAAGAGAAGGCTTTCCCCATTGCCTGATTCATTGGCTTGTCTAAAATTAGATGATGGTAGGTGTGCAGCTTTATACCTAGATTTTCTGACCTCTTTTCTTGGTCTCTGTGTCTGATTTCATACCAGTACCAAGTTGTTTTTTCTACTGCAGCTTTTTAGTGTAGTTTGAAGTCAGGTAGTGTAACATCACTGGCTTTGCTGCTTTTCTTTATGATTGCTTTGACTAATTTGACTCTTTGTTGTTGTTGTTCCACATGAAATTTAAAACACAGTTTTCCTAATTTTGTGAAGAATGACATTGGCAGTTTGATAAGGATAGAACTGAATAATTTGAGCTTCGGCCCATTCAGTATAATATAGGCTATGGCTTTGTTGCAAAAGACTCTTAATATTTTGAGTACATTATTTTTATGCTTAGTCTGTTGAGTTTGTCATGAAGAAATATTGTATTTTATTGAAGATTTTTTTATTTTGGTTTTTGCGTTTGATTTGATTTATGCAGTGATCACATTTATTGATTTACATATGTTGAACCAACTTTGCATTCCAGAAATAAAGCCTACTTTGATTGTGTTGTACCAGCTTTTTGATGCACTAAGGAGTCCAGTTGACTGATACTTTGTTGAGTATCTGTGTTCATGAAGGATATTGGCCAGAAGTGTTTGTTGTTGCTGGGTCTCTGCCAGTTTTTGGTATTTGGCTGACACTGATCTTATGCAATAAGATAGAAAAAAGACCCCCAAGAGGACCAACTCAAGATGGCATGGTGAGAACAACCCAGGATTGAACCTCTCAGTGAACACGTGGAGGGTGAGTCAAGGCCGCATTTCCAGATGGATCTTTGTTGCCCACAGAACGGGGAACTTCCCAGGTATAAAAGACACATGGGGCACCAGCACAGCTGTTTTGGCTGGTGCAGCCGGCGGCTGGTGCAGCTGGCGGCCGGCACTGTAGTGCAGCAGCACTCCACAGTGCTCCACACAAAGCACATAAGTCTGGGTGCCCTGTTGAAGTGGCAATCTGAGATTTGAGAGAACAGATTGGCATATCCATCTGATTGAATGGGACTTGGACAGTGAGCCAGGCCACGAGATTCCAGGAAAATGGCATTTGGACCAGCACAGTGGGACAAACAAAACGGTGATTCCAAGCGCTCTGGGTGGAGAGTTTCACTGTGGACACAGCTGAACCCAAAATGGTGCAGCATGGTGGAGGAGGGGCGGCCGCCATTACCGAGGCAATCCGCTCCTACTGAGGTACACTCCCATTGCTGATGCAGCCTGCCATTGCTGAGGCAATCTGCCACAACAGAGAGACTCCGCCAGAGGGTGTAGCCCATGGCAGCAGGGCGGAGACCGCAGCAGAAGGGAAGAGCCTGCAGAAACAGGGCTAAACTCATACCAGCAGGCAGAACCTCGACAGGCAAATAGTGACTAGACTGCCTCCTAGCTGGGCAGGACAGTGCAACAGACACTCACAAAGAAAGCCCCAACCCCAGAGACAGAGCATCTGAGAAAAAAATGGTATTTTTTATGAGTTCTGCTGCAGCAGAATTAAACGTAGAAGCCTAACAGCCCTGAATTAACAACAGAGCTCACAGCTCAGCAATTGAGCTCCTGTAGAGTACAGACTGTCTCCTCAACAGCTCCCTGACCCCTCTATATCCAGAAGACTGACATTTGGCAGGCATCATTCTGGGACAAAGATAGCAGAAAAAGAAACTGGTAGCATCCCGCACTGTTCCGCAGCTGCTATAGGTGCACCCCAGACAAGCAGGGCCTGGAGTGGACCTCAGCAGTCGTACAGTGGAGGGGCTAGACTGGTAGAAGAAAAACCAAGTAACAGAAATACTTCACCATCAACAATCTGAACGTCCACTCAGAGACCCAATTGAAAAGTCAGCAAATACTCAGACGACAGGTGGATAAATCCACAAAGATGGAAAGAAACCAGTGCAAGAAGGAGGAAAACACCCGAAACCAGAATACCTCAAAACCTACAAAGGATCAAAACTCCTCACCAACAAGGGAACAAAAATGGACAAAGAATGACTGTGACAAAATGATGGAATTAGACTTCAGAAGGTGAATAATGAGAGATTTTTGTGAGCTAAAAAAACATGTTTTAAATTAATGCAAAGAAACTAACAACCTTGAAAAAAGATTTGAAAAAAGATTCGAGGAAATGATAACAAGAGTGGATAACTTAGAGAGGAATATGAAAGAATTGAAGGAGCTGAAAAACACAATACGAGAACTTCGTGAAGCATGCACCAATTTCAACAGCTGAATTGACCAAGCAGAAGAAAGAATATCAGAAGTTGAAGATGAACTAAATGAAATAAAATGAGAAACCAAGATTAGAGAAAAAAGTGCAAAAAGGAATAAAAAGGTCTCCAAGAAATGTGGGACTATGTGAAGAGACCGAACCTACGTTTGATAGGTGTACAAGAATGTGACAAAGAGAATAAATCCAAGCTGGAAAATACTCTTGAGGATATTATCCAGACAAATTTCCCCCACCTAGCAAGACAGGCCAAAACGCAAATGCAGGAAATACAGAGACCACAAAGATACTCTGCAAAAAGAGCAACCCCAAGGCACATAATTGTCAGATTCACCAGGGTTGAAATAAAGGAAAAAACGCTAAGGGCAGCCAGAGAGAAAGGTCAGGTCACCCACAAAGGGAAGCCCATCAGACTCACAGCAGATCTCTCAGCAGAAACCCTACAAGCCAGAAGAGAGTGGGGGCCAATATTCAACATCTTTAAAGAAAAGAACTTTCAACCCAGAATTTCATATACAGCCAAACTGAGATTCATAAGTGAAGAAAAAATAAAACCCTTTGCGAACAAGTAAGTACTCATTGAGTTTCTCACCACCAGACCTGCTTTACAAGCCTCCTGAAAGAGGCACTACACATAGAAAGGAACAACCAGTACCAGCCATTCCAAAATCACACTAAATGTTAAAGAGCATCAACATAATAAAGAATCTACATCAACTAACGAGCAAAACAGCCAGCTAGCATCAAAATGGCAGTATCAAATTCACACATAACAATATTAACGCTAAAAGTAAATGGATTAAATGCACCAATCAAAAGACACAGACTGGCAAATTGGATACAAAACCAAAACCCATCAGTGTGCTGTTTCCAGGAAACCCATCTCATGTGCAAGGATACACAAAGGCTCAAAATAAAGGGTTGGAGGAAGATTTACCAAGCAAATGGAGAGCAAAAAAAACCAGGACTTGCAATTCTCATCTCTGATAAAACAGACTTTAAAGCAAAAAAGATTAAAAGATATAAGAAGCACATTACATAATGGTTAAAGGATCGATACAACAAGAAGAGCTAACGATCCTAAACATATATGGACCCAATACAGGAGCACCCAGATACATAAGGCAAGTTCTTAATGACTTACAAAGAGACTTAGACTCCCACAAAATAATAGTGGGAGATTTTAACACTCCACTGTCAATATTAGAAAGATCAACCAGACAAAAATTAACAAGGATATACACGGCTTGAACTCAGACCTGGAACTAGCAAATCTGATAGACATCTACAGAACTCTCCACACCAAATCCACAGAATATACATTCTTCTCAAAACCACATCACACCTACTCTAAAATTGACCACATAATTGGAAGTAAAGCACTCCTCAGCAAATGCAAAACAACTGAAATCATAACAAACAGCCTCTCAGACCATAGTGCAATCAAGTTAGAACTCAGAATACAGAAACCAACCCAGAACTGCATACCTTCATGGAAGCTGAACAACTGGCTCTTGAATGTTGACTGGATAAACAATGAAATGAAGACAGAAATAAAGAAGTTCTTTGAAACGAATGAGAACAAAGACACAACATGCCAGAATCTCTGGGACACATTTAAAGCAGTCTCTAGAGGAAAATATATAGCAATAAGTACCCATATGAGGACAATGGAGAGATATAAAATTGACACCCTATCGTCAAAATTGAAAGAGCTAGAGGAGAAAAATTTTAAAAAACTGAAAATTTAGCAGAAGACAAGAAATAACTAAGATCAGAGCTGAACTGAAGGAGATAGAGACATGAAAACCCCTTCAAAAATCAATAAATCCAGGAACTGATTTTTGAAAAGATCAACAAAATAGACAGACCACTAGCCAGATTGATAAAAAAGAAAAGAGAGAACAACCAAATAAATGCAATAAAAAATGATAAAGGGGAAATCACCACAGATTCCACAGAAATTCAAACCATCATCAGAGAATATTACAAACAACTCTATGCACATAAACTAGTAAACCAGGAAGAAATGGATAAATTCCTGGACTCCTGTGTCCTCCCAAGCCTAAACCAGGAGGAAGCTGAAACTATGAATAGACCAATAACAAGGTCAGAAGTCGAGGCAGGAATTAAGAGCCTACCACACAAAAAAAGCCCAGGTCCAGATGGGTTCACAGCCGAATTCTACCAGACACACAAAGAGAAGCTGGTACCATTTCTTCTGAAACTATTCCAAATAATCCAAAAAGAAGGAATCCTTCCCAAATCATTCTATGAGATTAATATTATCCTGATACCAAAACCCGGCAGAGACCCAACAAGAAAAGAAAACTTCAGGCCAATATCCATGATGAACATAGATGCAAAAATCTTCAATAAAATATTGGCAAGCCGATTGCAACAGCAAATAAAAAAACTTATCCATCATGATCAAGTAGGATTCATCCCGGGGATGCAAGGCTGGTTCAACATACGCAAGTCTATAAACGTAATTCACCACATAAACAGAACCAAAAACAAAAACCACATGATTATCTCAATTGACGCAGAGAAGGCATTTGACAAAATTCAACAGTGCTTTATGCTAAAAACCCTCAATAAACTCGGTATCGATGGAACGTATCTCAGAGTAATAAAAGCTATTTATGACAAACCAACAGCCAATATCATACTGAATGGGCAAAAACTGGAAGGATTCCCTTTGAAATCCAGCACTAGACAAGGATGCCCTCTGTCACCACTCCTATTCAATATAGTACTGGAAGTTCTAGCCAGAGCAATCAGGCAAGGAAAAGAAATAAAGGGTATTCAAATAGGAAAGGTGGAAGCCAAATTGTCTCTATTTGCAGACGACATGATAGTATACCTAGAAGACCCCATCGCCTCAACCCAAAACTCCTGAAACTAATAAGCAACTTCAGCAAAGTCTCAGGATATAAAATCAACATGCAAAAATCACAAGCCTTCCTCTACACCAATAACAGACTTAAAGAGAGCCAAATCAAGAACGAACTGCCATTCACAATTGCTACAAAAAGAATAAAATACCTTGGAATACAACTCACAAGGAACGTAAGGGATCTCTTCGGGGAAAACTACAAAACACTGCTCAATGAAATCAGAGAGGACACAAACAGATGGAGAAATATTCCATGTTCATGGTTAGGAAGAATTAATATCGTGAAAATGGCTATACTGCCCAAAGTAATTTACAGAATCAATGCTATACCCATCAAGCTATCTTTAACTTTCTTCACAGAACTGGAAAAAACCACCATGAACTTCATATGGAACCAAAAGAGAGCCCGCATAGCCAAGTCAATTCTAAGCAAAAAGAACACAGTGGGGGGCATCACACTACCGGATTTCAAACTATACTACAAGGCTACAGTAATCAAAACAGCATGGTACTGGTACGAAAACAGAGATATAGACCAATGGAACAGAACAGAGGCATCAGAGGCAACACAACATAGCTACAACCATACAATTTTTGATAACCCCGACAAAAACAAGCAATGGGGAAAGGATTCCCTGTTCAACAAATGGTGCTGGAAAAACTGGCTAGCCATGTGCAGAAAGCAGAAACTAGACCCCTTCCTGACCCCTTACAGTAAAATTGACTCCAGATGGATTAAAGACAAACATAAGAACTGGCACCATAAAAACCCTAGAAGGAAATCTAGGCAAAACCATCCAGGACATAGGAGTAGGCAAGGACTTCATGAACAAAACACCAAAAGCATTGGCAACAAAAGCCAAAATAGACAAATGGGACCTAATCAAACTCCACAGCTTCTGCACAGCAAAAGAAGCAGTCTCTAGTGTAAATTGGCAACCAACAGAATGGGAAAAAATTTTTGCAGTTTACCCATCTGACAAAGGGCTGATATCCAGAATTTACAAAGAACACAAACAGAATTACAGGAAAAAAACAAACAAGCCCATTCAAAAGTGGGCAAAGGATATGAACAGACACTTTACAAGAGAAGACATATATGAGGCCAACAATCATATGAAAAAATGCTCATCGTCACTGGTCATCAGAGAGATGCAAATCAAAACCACATTGAGATACCATCTCACGCCAGTTAGGATGGCGATCATTAAAAAATCTGGAGACAACAGATGCTGGAGAGGATGTGGAGAAAAAGGAACACTTCTACACTGTTGGTGGGAGTGTAAATTAGTCCAACCATTGTGGAAGACAGTGTGGCGATTCCTCAAGGCCTTAGAAATAGAAATTCCATTTGACCCAGCAATCCCATTACTGGATATATATCCAAAGGAGTATAAATCGTTCTACTATAAGGACACATGCACACAAATGTTCATTGCAGCACTGTTTACAATAGCAAAGACCTGGAATCAACCCAAATGCCCATTGATGATAGACTGGATTGGGAAAATATGGCACATATTCACCATGGAATATTATGCAACAATCAGAAATGATGAGTTCGTGTCGTTTGTAAGGACATGGATGAATCTGGAGAACATCATTCTCAGCAAACTGACACAAGAACAGAAAATGAAACACCGCATATTCTCACTCATAGGTGGGTGATAAAAAATGAGAACACATGGGCACAGAGAGGGGAGTACTAAACACTGGGGTCTATTGGGGGGAAAAGGGGAGGACCAGTGGAAGGGGGAGATGGGGAGGGATAGCCTGGGGAGAAATGCCAAATGTGGGTGAAGGGGAGAAAGCAAACAAAACACACTGCCATGTGTGTACCTGTGCAACTGTATTGCATGCTCTGCACATGTACCCCAAAACCTAAAATGCAATAAAACGTTAAAAAAATAAATAAAAAATATCTGGAGACAATAGATGCTGGAGAGGATGTGGAGAAATAGGAACACTTTTACACTGTTGGTGGGAGTGTAAATTAGTTCAACCATTGTGGAAGACAGTGTGGCAATTCCTCAAGGACCTAGAAATAGAAATTCCATTTGACCCAGCAATCCCATTACTGGGTATAAATCCAAAGGACTATAAATCGTTCTACTATAAGGACACATACACACTAATGTTCATTGCAGCACTGTTTACAATAGCAAAGACCTGGAACCAACCCAAATGCCCATTTATGATAGACTGGATTGGGAAAATGTGGCACATATACACCATGGAATATTATGCAGCAATCAGAAATGATGAGTTTGTGTTGTTTGTAGGGACATGGATGGATCTGGAGAACATCATTCTCAGCAAACTGACACAAGAACAGAAAATGAAATACCGCATATTCTCACTTGTAGGCGGGTGATGTAAAATGAGAACACAGGGACACAAGGAGGGGAGTACCAAACACTGGGGTCTATTGGGTGAAAAGCGGAGGGCTAGTGGGTGTGGGGGAGCTGGGTAGGGATAGCCTGGGGAGAAATGCCATATGTGGGGGAAGGGGAGAAACTAAGCAAAACACACTGCCATGTGTGTACCTATGCAACTGTCTTGCATGTTCTGCACATGTACCCCCAAACCTAAAATGCAATAAAAAATAAAAAATAAATAAAATAAAATTTAAAAAGACCCCCTCCTCAATTTTTCAGAATAACTTTAGTAGCATTTTATGAGTTATTTGTACATCTGGCAGAATTTGGCTATGAACCTGTCTGCTTTAGAATATTTTTTTTTAATTATTGGTAGGCTGTTTATTACCTAAACAGTTTCAGGCATAGATTTTGGCCTATTCACTGTTTTAATCTCTTCCTGATTTAGTCTTGAGAGATTGTCTGCTTCCCGGAATTTATCTGTTTTCTCTAGATTTTCTAATTTGTATCCCACAGAGTTGTTCATAGTAGTCTCTGAGGATCTTTTGTATTTCTGTGAGATCAGTCATAATACTGCCTATGTGGTTTTGATTGTGCTTCTTTGGATCTTCTCTTTCTTTCCTTTTTCTCTTTTTTTTGAGAGTTTTTCCTCTGTCTCCTGGGATGCCATGCAGTGGCATGATCTTGGATCACTGACATCTTCAGCTCCCAGGTTCAAGCAATTCTCATGCCTTAGCCTACTAAAGAGCTAGTAATAGAGGCATGCACCACCATGCCTATTTTATTTTATTTTCTTAGTAAAAACAAAATTTTACTGTGTTGACCAGGCTGGTTTCAAATTCCCAACCTCTAGTGATCCACCCAACTCAACTTCCCAAAATATTGATATTACAAAAATAAGCCACCATGCCCAGCCCCCTTTTTTCTTTGTTAATTTAGGCAGCAGTCTATCAATCTTATTTATTTATTTTCAAGGGCTAAAATCTTGATTTTGTTTAAGTAATCTTTTATATGGATTTTTGCATCTCAATTTCATTAAGTTTTTTTGTAGTTTTAGTTATTTTCTTCTGCTAATTGGGAGTTGCTTTCCCCTCTGTCTCAGTTCTTTTAGGTGCAGTTTGATTGTTCACTTGAGATTTTTCTAACTTCTTGATGAAGGTTTTTCAGGGTTATAAACTTTCTACTTTACCCTGCTTTGGCTGCATCCTAGAGATTTGGGTAAGTGTTTTCAAACAATTATCTTAATTTCTGCCAAAATTTGATGTTTACATAGGAGTTATTCAGGTATAAGTTGTGTAATTTCCTAGGAGTTGTGTGATGTTTACCTAGGAATTATTCAGTTATAAGTTGTATGTAGTTGTGTATTTTGAGAGTTTTTTTGGTATCCATTTCAATTTTTATTGCAACATGGTCCAGGATTGTGCTTTATGTAATTTCAGTTTCTTTTGAATTTACTGAGGTTTGCCTTATGACTGAGATGAGCTGATAGTCAATCTTAGACTGTGTTCTACATGCAGACTAGAAGAATCTCTATTCTCTCTTTCTTGGGTGGAGTGTTCATTTTGTAGATGTCTATTAGGTCCAGTTTGTCAAGGGTTGAGTTTAAGTTCAGTATTTCTTTGTTAGTCTTTTCATAGGACAAGTACTTGTTCTACAAATCAGGGTACTCCTTGTTGTTTATATGTATATTTAGAATGGGGGTGGAGTGCAACCATTATTATTGTTTTTCTCAATTTTCTTTGGTTTACCATCTGCTTTCCTGCTCTTCTTGTTTTTCATTTGCATGGTGGCTCTTACCCAGCTCTTTTACTTTTCGGCTATGGGAATCACTGAATGTGAAATGGGTGTCTTGAAAACAATACATGGTTGAGTTTCATCTTTTCATTCAGGCTGCCACTTTGTATCATTCCAGGTTAGTATTCATGTGTGTGATTTTGATCCTGTCATTGTGTTGCTAACCGGTTGTTACGTGGACTTTTTTTCTAGCTGCTTTATAATGCCTGTGAGCTATGCACTTAAGTGTGCTTTTGTGGTAGCAGGTATCATTCTTTAAAATTTACGTTCAGCATTCCCTTGAGGATGTCTTGAAAGCCTAATCTCATCGAAGTGTGGGTCCTTAGCATTTTCTTGTAGGTGAAAAATTTTATGTCTTCTGTACTTAAGAATCTTTGTTTGGTGGGATATAAAATTTCTTGCTTGAATTTTTTTTAATGTTGAAAATAGAAACCACATTACTTCTGGATTGTAAGGTTTCTGCTGAAGATCTGCTGTCATCCTGATAGTGTTCTCTATGTAGGTGACTGACAATTCTCCCTAGCTGCTTTTACATTTTCATTTTTGGTTTTTGTTAGTTTTCTTGTTTTTTGTTTTTTCATTGACCCTAATGAATCTGATGGTTATGTGCCTTGGGAATAATATTACATAGCATTTGGCTGTGGCTCTCTGTATTCTTTGGGTTTGGATGTCGACCTCTCTAGTGTGATGAAAAAGACTTTCATGACTGTCTCCTCAAATATATTTTTTCAAGTGATTTACTATCTCTTTTTTTCTTGATCTATTCTGCTGATAACACTTCCAATTTCATGTTGATGTTCTTACAGTGAAGTTTTCAGCTGAAGAAGTCAATTTTTGGTCTTTCTTTAAGTATCTAGTTCATCTTTAAGCTCTTCAATTTTTTTTTTTTTTTTGCATTGGTTGCATTGGATTGTTTCAATTTTCTCTTCAATTTAGATGAGATTTTTTTTTGCCATCCAGATTCAGAATTTCCATTTCTATCATTTGAGACCATTGAAATTGGTTGCTGGGGAGCTACCAGGCTGATTTGGTGCTAAAAGAGATTCTCGTGTTTAGAACTGTCATCATTCTTGCACTGGTTCTTTCTTATCTGAGATGACTGGTGTGCCTTTAACTGTGATTAAAATTATCATCATTTGGCTTAATTTCTGGAACTTTTGAGATGGCAAAGTCTCTGAACAGTGTCATTGTTTCTAAATTCTTGTCTGTGGTTTTACACAGGATGGGGGCAGAATTAGTAAAGTGACTTTTTGTGTTGTAATTTGGGCTAAAATCTAGGAGATGGTGCTGAAGAATAATGAGCAATAGATGGCCTAATACTCAACTGTAGAGTTTCTTTTTGTATTCTGGCATTTATTCCTGTATTTCACTCGACTAAGAACAGAGAGGCAAACCTCTGACTGGATCTGCTTGTGTGCCTTGGGGAGGCCACCTGCAATCACTGACACTGTGTTGAGAGGTTTTTATTTTTATGTATGTATGTATTTATTTATTTAGTTAGTTAGTTACGTCTTTCCCATGGTGGGGCTCTCTTAAGCAGAAGTCTGGTAGGCCAAGCTTTTGCCAAACCAGCCCTGTAGCTTAGGGCCCCCTAAAGCCACACTCCCACCACCTGATTCTACTGCCTTGGTCTCCTGAGTAGCTGGGATTACAGGCATGAGCCACCACACCCAGCTAATTTTTTCAACTTTTACTGGAGACCAGGTTTCTCCTTGTTGGTCAGGCTGGTCTCAAACTCCCAACCTCAGGTGATCTGCTCACGTTAGCTTCCCAAATTGCCAAGGTTACAGGCATGAACTGCTGTGCCTGCCCACTGAGGTGAGATTTCTCTAACTTCTTGATGAAGGCATTTCAGGGCTATAAACTTTCTACTTAAACCTGCATTAGCTGTATTTCTGAGATATGAAAAAGTTTTTTCTATTTTTATTTATTTCAAAGAATTATTTTAATTTCTGCCTTAATTTTGATATTCACCTAGGGGTGAGTTAGGTGTAAGTTGTTTTATTCCATGTACTTGTGTATTTTGAGAGATCTTGGTATTGATTTCTATTTTTATTGCACTGTGGACCAAGAGTGTGCATTGTGTAATTTCAGTTTATTTTGAATTTACTGAGACTTGCCTTATGACTGGGCTGATAGTTAATCTTAGTCTATGCTCTCTGTACAGATGAGAAGAATATCTATTCTCTGTTTGTTAAGTGGAATGTTTGTTCTGTAGATATCTGTTATGTCAAATTGGTCAAGTGTTGAGTTTAAGTCCAGAGTTTCTTTATTAGTCTCTTATAGGCCAAGAGGAACTTGTTCTATAAATCAGGATGCTCCAAAGTTGGATCTATGCATATTTAGGATACTGTTGGATTGTACCCGTTACTGTTATGTGATGACCTTCATTGTCCTTCTCAATTTTCACTGGTTTAACACCTGCTTTCCAGCTCTTTTTGTTTTTCATTTGCATGGTGGATCTTACCTGGGTCTTTTACTTTGAGGCTATAGGTGTCATTGGATGTGAAATGGGTATCGTCAAGGCAACAGATGGTTGAGTTTTGTCTTGTATTCATCCTGCCACTCTGTGTTATTCTAGGTTAGTACTGATATGTGTGATTTTCATCCAGTCATCATGTTGTTAGCTGATTGCTATGTAGGCTTGGTTTCCTAGATGCTTTGTAATGTCTGTGGGCTGTGCACTTAAGTGTGCTTTTGTGGTAGCAGTGTTATTCTTTCAAATTTATATCTACCATTCCCTGAGGATGTCTTGAAAGTCTAATCTATTTGAAGTGTGTGTCCTTAGCATTTGCTTGTCTGAGAAGAATTTCATTTTTCTTTTAATCTTAATTTGGCGGAAGATGAAATTCTTGGTTAATTTTTTTTTAAGCATGTCAATAATATGCTCCCAGTCTTTCTGGATTGTAAGGTTTACACTGAGTGGTCTCCTGCCATCTTGTAGGTGACTTGCTGCTCTAGCTGCTCTTCCATTTATGTTTTTATTGTTTTTTTCTGCATTGACCTTGGTGAATCTGATGACTATGTGCCTTGTGAATGGTCATATTTAGTAGCATCTGGATGGTCTTCTCTGTAGTCTTTGGATTTGGATGTCAACTTCTCTAGATGAGAAAGTCTTTCATGCCTGTCTCCTCAACTATATTTTCAAGATGTTTATTTTTTCTCCTTTCCTCTTTGGAATACTGGTGAGTCAAGTCATAGATATTGTCTCTTTACCTACCCCATATTTCTTGGAGGTTTTGCTCATTTTTAATTCTATTTGTTTTGGAATGACTGAGTTGATTTGGAAGAACTAGTCTTGGAACTCTGAGATTCTTCCCTCAGCTCAGTCTTCTCTGTTGTTAACACTTCCAATTGTATTATGATGTTCTTATAGTAAAGTTTTCAGCTGAAGAAGTCAATATATGGTCTTTCTTTAAGTGGCTATTTCATATTTCAGCTCTTGAATGGCTTTAGTATATTGCTTGTTTCCCTTGGAGAGTTTCAATTTTCTCTTTAATCATAATGAGTTTTCTTGCCATCCAGATTCTGAATTCCATGTCTATCATTTGAAATCACCGAGACTGGTTCCTGGGAAGCTAACATGCTGATTTGCAGGCGAGGGACATTATGGTATTTTTGAACTGTCACTGTTCTTGCACTGGTTCCTTCTTATCTTGGAGGACTGATATAACGTTAACTGTAGTGTAAATGGGGTATCATCAGTTGGCCTAATTTCTGGAAGTTTTGAAATGACAAAGGGTCTGTACAGCATCATTGCTGAATTCTTGCCTTTTTTCCACAGGAGATGGGAGCAGAATTAGTAAATTGACTTTTCGGCATTGTAATTTCTGCTAAGATCTAGAAGATGGTTATAGAAAATAATGAGAAATAGATATCTAGGAAATAGAATATTATTTGTCTGCATAGTTCATTTGTGTATTCCAGGATTTTCAGCTGAGTTTCTTTGTGTAATTTTGCATTTGCACCAAAACAGGGAGAAACAAACCCCTCACTGGGTCAGCTTGTGGCTCTGGGAAGCCACCTGAAATCACTCACACTGTGTTGAGAGTTTTGTTGTTGTTGTTCTTGCTGTTAGGGTTTTTTCATGGTGGGCTTCCTTGGGGAGGGTATTCCTGCAGACCCTGACTCAGTGATGGGTGCATAAAGTATAATAACACAGATATTTTGCTTTGTCAGTTCAGCTGAGGGTCTGTAGAGAAATATGCCATGGCCTAACTGAACACTCGGTCCCATAACACCACCCTTCGATTACCTCACCCTCCACATTCTCCCCTACTCATCTGCCACAGAAACTGCCTGAACCTGTCAGAGGTGCCTGTCATATCTGATTGACAGGAGCAAAACACTTCCTCACATGAGAGACCTAGGTGGTGTTCTCCTCGTGAGAATCTACTGTTTGCCAAAGACCTGAGGTGAAACAGTCTCATCCTGAAATTATTTCATTCTCACCTCTGACTCCATTCCCCCACTCCACCTTTTCTCCTCCATCTGTGAAAAAAATTATTTTCCACCAATGTAGTCCCTGGTATTAAAAAGTTTGGGGATAAATGCTCTAGAGAGAGGCATGTCTAAGTCTCACACCAGCCCAAGAACCTGTGTGACTCAGTTTTCTGAGAGTGTGGGCTGCTATCCTTTTGGTTTCACTACCTGTAGGATCTTCCTGCACTCCCTGACTGAGCAATGGATGAATAAACTACATTGACACAGATATCATGCTTTTCCAGTTCAGCTGAGGGTCTGGGAAGCTTACAGGCTTCCTGGAGAGTGCTATAAACAGATAGCAGCCATTGGTCCTCCCCAGCAAGTGAGACTTGCATTTATTTAGTAGAGTTTAATTGACAAAGGCTTGAGTCAATACCTCTAGAGGTTAAAAATTAAAGCAAAGGTTCTGATGTTCAAAGCAAACACTATTAGTGTGTAATATCCCTGCTTGACCTCCCTCCAAGAGGGCCATCTGGCTCCAGGGTTAAGACCACATGAGTAAACAAGTTATTCAGATAAACTCTCCCATACCATAGCTATTTGCTTTTCTTATTAACTAAATGTAAAGGGGATTTAGGCTGCCTTCAGCCAAGAACTATAGAAAAAACAATTAGGCCTTCCAGAAGGGTTTGAGACTATATTCTATACCTTTCTCTATTATTTTCCATTAATATTTAGCCCCCACCCTCAGTGAATTCCCACATCATTCCATTCAAGTGCCAAGCACAGATCAATCCCAGCTCAGCAACCCTGAGCTGCAAACTGCTGTCCTTGGGTTCCCTTCTCTGGAAGCTTGGGATTAAGTTCCAAGTGCAGTGCAGGAACATGCTCAGGTAGGGGAAAGCACCTAGGCTGGGTGATGGAGGTTGTACTGTGTGTCTGTTTGCTGGGGCAATCAGGCAGTCACCTTGTGAGAGGCTGGTGGGCCTGAAGCACAAATGTGTTCCAATTCTGCAGAGAAATAGGCCCTCCTGTCCAGTGATTAGCTTTGGCCCGAGCCTCGCACAGGGAGATGAGCAATTTTGGAGGATGGTTGCTTATGACCAGGCTCTCTGAGAGATGGCCCATTCTCAAGGGTCCCATCTCTGCTCCCACTGCAGTTCCATCCCTAAACCCTGGGGAGATTCCCCTGCATTGGAACACATCCGTGGGGATGTGAGATGCCCTGTAGCTGGTATCCCAGTAATACAGGAGTTATTAATAAATTATTTTTAGGTAGCTAGAAAGGGTAAAAATTTTTAGTAAAATTTTCTTTTAATCAAAAACAGCTTCAAACCATTTATTCTCTAACAGAAAGCAGCCTGAAAAGTCAGTCATAGATATGCAGACTAGGAGCTTTTATATGTAATTACCAGCAGCTGTACCTGGAAGCTGGGTGCATTCAATATGGCTTCTCTCTTTGTCTTTTCCTTTTCATCACATGTGCCAGTGTCATGGAAGCCTCCAGCTAAAACTGTACAGGCATGGAGCCTGCCAAGTAAAGGCTGCATTTGAATAATAAAAGACTAGGTTGGAAAGGCCAATCTCTTTTCAGGCTATGTAAGTGGCACACCTGGTCAAACCAATCCCCTGAGTCCTATGTAAATCAATCACCACCTCCTCAAGCCTCTGTATAAAATGGATCCCCATTATGCCACAAACCTGAGATCCTCTCTTGGTTAACCCACTTTCTTAGCATGAGGCAGCCTTTACTCTCTTTATTCTTTTTTGTCTATTGAACTTTCTGCTCCTAAACCTACTTCTCCTGTGTGTCTGTGTCCTGAACTCTTTCTTGTCCATGACAAAAACCAGGGTATATACACCAGACAAGACAGCCATTTCAGTAGGTGTCTGCTGCCAGAGTGAGCAGTCCTCCAGTCCCTTCACCCATGCCTAGGATTCAGAAAGCAGCCATAGCATTTAGGCACACCAGGCAGGATTATCAGTTTCCTCCATTGCCAGCCTTTGGATCTGTGTCTTTTTTCCAACCGCATTTGAGGTCTTCTCTCCAAAAATCTCTTCAAATTATGTTGGTGTGGTCAAAATGGAGGTCTCTGTGAAAGTGACATTTAGTCTCATTTAGGCTCTTCTAGTCATCAATCTTAGCCCTAAGTCTCTGGCATCTACCCAGCCAGCTGTCAGAGCCTGGGAATTGGGAAATGGTTTACTCTAAGGTTGGTGAAAATAATTTACCAACAAAAGTATAGGTTTGAAAAAGAAAAGTTTGTTAGAAAGAAAAAATGCTGTGAAAGGGTGCAGCAGAGCACCTCAGCTAGAGAACTGAGCTCATTACAGGTGAATTTTCCTGAGGGTTATTTATGGACTTTAACAAAGGAGCTTAGGGTTGTAAAATCTAAATGAGTTTAGGCATGGCATTCCAGAAATAAATAAAAATGTTAGTTACACTAAAAGTTGAAGGAGTTCTGAAACTACATGCTGTCTTTAGATATTAGGAAAATTTGATTCCATACTCCCAGGTAAGGAGTTTTCCTCTTGGATGGCCTACTGATGGTAACCAAATGATCTTTTGCTCCCTTTTAAATTCTGAAGATAAGAATTTTTTCCCCTGGGTAAGTCTGTTTTATGGTTACCAGATGAGTTCCTCTGTTGTCAGTATCCAGATTGCAGTGGCAATTGCCTGAATTGACAACTGAATAACTTAAAATAGAACCCCCCCACACACACAAACACACACATGCTCCTACACACATTGAACTAATGTCAGGTTTCTCTTAACTTGTGTACTGGAATTATGCAAAATTATTTAAAATGTAGCCTTTTGGGAAATACGTGTAAATGTACAGTGAACATGTCTGCATGATCTTTGCAACTTTGCATTAATCTATCATTATGAAAAATTTAACAAACAGTCACCAGGAATGTATACACTTACATATATATTTCTCTAATATACATGAAGAGGAAGATAACCAGTTAATCACATAGATGTTAATTAGCTGCAGAGGTAAAACAAAATCCAAACATTTTTATTTGGTCTTTAAGAGGGAAGTGCTGATTGTAACATGTAAAAGTAAAGTGATCATTTTTTATTTTCAAGGTTGATAAATATAGGCTTGAATAAAACCTCACAAAAAGACATAAATGTATAGTACTTCATTACAAGGATGTCATTTGACATTATCAGCTGTCATTTAAATTTTGTTGGATTAAGGAAAGTTTTTAGAACTTATGTAAACAACAAAAGAAGACTAAGAAATTGTTCGTCAAAGAAATAGACATTTGACAAGTGGACATTCAAACCAAATGAGAACCAGTTAGGTACACTTATTCACATGTCCAGAATTATGGAATTACATATGATTTTCAGCAGTCATATGTATTACATATGTTTCAGTAAAACAAATGAGGGCTAAATAAACCTATGACTACACAGCAGCTACCAAGAATGGTATAGGATCTATAGTTGAAATATTTTTTTATAAAAATGTAAAATATGTAAAGTAAGTTTAAATGTATAAATGCAATACATGAAATTTGACCTCTGGGCTTTTTGTAAGTGTGTGATTCTTGTGCAGTTCTAATAGCTTCATGGCATTAGATGCCATTTTTATTGTACACACAGACTTGTAGACTCTGTGCATTTGTGTGTTACCAGTAATTTTATAACAAGCTTCATTATTTTTTTCCTGTCTATTGACTGACAAATAGTTATGAACACCTATTTATAATCTTTTTTTGTTGTTGCCAATCAGTTTGAGCTTATAAGGTTGCTCAGGTTAGCCTTGAACTCATAACCTCACCTTCGCAAGCGCCACGACCTCCAGCGGGAGCCACTTTGGACCCCTATTTATAATCTTGTGAAAATTGTGTCGGTGTAAGCCTGTTGTAGTGGCTCATGCCTGTAATCCCAGCACTTTGGGAGGCCAAGGTGAGAGCATGACATGAGGTCCTGAGTTTGAAACCAGCCTGGTCTATAGGGCGAGGCCCTGTCTGTGTCTACTACATATACAGAAATTAGCAGAGTGTGGTTGTACAGCATATAGTCCCAGCTACTTGGGTGGCTGAGGCAAGAAAATGACTTGCTCCAAGGAGGCAGATGATGCAATGAGCCGAGATAGCACCATTGCACTCCAGCCTGGGCAAGAAGAGCGAAACTTGGTACCGTCGCAAAAAAAAAAAAAAAACATTGTCAGTGGTCAGTATAACACAATTTTTTGGTGTGGTTCTTCTTTCTTATTTCTCTCTCTCTCTTGCTCTCATATTTTTTTTTACATTCACAGGTAACACTGTATGACTTTATTCTGTACGAGATGATGTTTGATGTACAAAAGCAGTGTGGAATAGTTAAATCCAGAGAATTAATAAATGCATTTTCTCACATAGTTTATTATTATTATTATTATTTTGGTAAGAGAAAATTAACATCCACACTGTGAGCAAATTTCAACAACATACCTTCACTAACTATAGTCACCCTGCTACACAATGGATCTCTTTAAATTTATTACATCTGTCTGACTGTAATTACAAATCTTTTGATAAAACTCTTCTCATAATTTCTTTTTTCCTAAAGACTCTAGTGTCTGGTAAAAATCCTTTTACTCTCTACCTCTATAAAGTCTTCTATTTTTTTTAAGCTTTCTCATAAGAGTGACACCATGTGGTATTTGTCTTTGTGTACCTGAATAGTTCACTCAATTTAATGTCCTCCAGGTTCATCCCTGTTGCTGCAGATGAGAGTTTCATTTGGTTATAGCTGAATGCTATTTCATTGCATATATGTAACGCATTTTCCTTATGTATTCACTGATTCACACTTGAGTTTATTACATAGCTTTGCTAATGTGAATAATGCTGAAATAAACATGGGAGTGCATAGATCTCTTTGACATTCTGGATTCAATTCCTTTTGATATATACCCAAAAGTGGAATTTTCAGATAATATATTAGTCCTATATTTTAATTTTTGAGGAAGTTCCCAACGGCTCATGGAATATAATGGATATAGTGATGTAAATGGATATACTAATTTACATTCGCATCTGCAGTGTGCAAGGGTTTTTTTTCCTCCATAGTCTTAGTTTTTTGTTTCTTCCTTTCCTTTTTCTTTTGTTCTTTAAATAGTGATTATTCCAACTGAAATGTGGTGATGTCTCATTATGGTTTTGATTTGCATGTCTTTTTTTTAATTGAGACAGAGTTTCACTCTTTTTGCCCAGACTGGAGGGCAATGGTGTGATCTCAGCTCACCACAACCACTACCTACCAGGTTGAAGTGATTCTCCTACCTCACCCTCCTGAGTAGCTGGGATTATAGGAGTATTCCACCACGTCCAGATAATTTTTGTATTTTTAGTAGAATAAGTTCCATTATGTTGGCCAGGCTGGTCTCAACCTCCAGACCTCAGGTGATTAGACTGCCTTGGCCTTCCAAAGGGCTGGGATTAGAAATATGAGCTGTGAAGCTGACCATGTGTCTTCTTCTGAATAATGCCTTTTGAGGAAAGCCTATTTAGAGACCTAATATTTTATGCAGAGATTTTTTTTTCTCTCTAATTTTCAAAGTTTAACTCCTGTTTTAGGTTCAGGGGTACATATGTAGGTTTGCTATACAGGTAAACACATGTGATGGGGGTTTGTTATACAAATTATTTCATCACCCAGGTATTAAGGCTAGGGCCCATTAGTTGTTTTCCCTGATTCTCTCCCTCCTAACACTCTCTACCCTTTGACAGACCACTGTGTGTTGTTCCCCTCTATATGTCCATGTGTTCTTAACATTTAGCTCCCAATTATAAGTGAGGTTATGCAGTATTTGTTTGTTTGCTTGCTTTTGAATCTGTTTTTAGTTCCTTATATATTTCAATTAACTCTTGTCTGATGTGCAGTTTGCAAATATTTGCTCTCAATATTTAACTCTGGTTATTACTATTTTTTTTTCTGTATGAAAGCTTTATAGCATGATGTAACCTCATTTGTCTGTGGTTTTTATGCTTGTGATTTTGAGGTCTGATCCAAGAAAATTCTTTCCAAGACCAAGGTCATTAAGTGTGTGTTTTATTCTAGTAGTATGACAGTGTGGGGTTTTTATTACATCTTTATTTTAATTGTTTATTAAAATGTATTTTTACAGATGAGGTCTCATTACATAGCCTAGATCAGAGTGCAGTGGCATGAGTGTGGCACTCTACAGCATTGAACTTCCAGACTCAGGTGATCCCCCAAGTAGGTAGAACTATAGGTGACACCACTGTATAGGCTTTTAAATCCCTTTGAGTAAATTTTTATATGTGGTAGAGATAGGGTTCTAATTTCATTTTTCTGCGTGTAGCTCTTTTGTTTTACCAGCACCACGTATTGAAGAGACTGACATTTCCTCATTTTGTGTTCTTGTCACCTCTGTAGAATATCAGCTGGCTATACATGTGTGGATTTATTTTTGCTCAATGTGTTCTGTTGTATTGGTTTATAGCATTGTGATGCCTCCAGCTTTGTGGGTTCATCTTCTGTATTGCTTTGGGTATTCAGGGTTTTTTTGTGTGTGTGCTTTAATATTAATTTAGAATTTTTTTATTTCTGTGGAAAATATTGTTAGTGTTTTAATAGAGATTGCATTGAATCTGTAGACCTTTTGGGTTCATATCAACATTTAAACCATATTAATTTTTCCAATTGGTGAACATAAGTAACTTTCAATTTATTTATGTTACTTTAATTTTTTCCTAATGTTTCCTAGTTTTCAGAATGCATTTTTTATACCTCCTTGGTTAAATTTACTTTCAAGGTTGTTTTGTTTTTTCCCAAAGCTATTGTAAATGAGATTGCTTCCTTGAGTTTCTTTTTTTATAGATATTTTGCTATTAATGTATGAAATACTACTTAATTTTGTATATTGATTTTGTTAACTGAAACTTTACTGATTTTCTGAATTAGTTATACCTGCTTTGTAGAGGTATTTATATGAATTTCCACATTATGTCATTAATAAATATGAATAATTTTATGTCTTTCTTTCCAATTTGGGTACCTATTTTTAAATTTCTCTTGTCTATTTGCTCTTGCTAAAAACTTCCAGTGTTATGTTTATTAAAAAAAACTTCCAGTATTATATTTAACCAGTTAAAGTGAACATCCTGGTGTTCTTTCAGATTTTTGCAGAAAACTTTTCTACTTTTAACTCTCATTAAGTGTGATGTTAGTTGTGGGTTTTTTATGTATTGAATTATTTGGTTATTCTTGTCTATGTTATTTGTTATGTTGAGTTACAATTTTCTATGCATAAGTTCTTAAGAGATGTTGTTTTTAGAAGATGTTAAACTTTGTCAAATGCTTTTTTTACTTACTGAAATAACTGCCTGGATTTTGTTTTTCTTTAATTTTGTTCATGTAATGTATGACATTTAATGATTCTTGTGTATTAAACCATTCCTGGATTCCTTTCATGTCTCTTGATCTTGGTGAAGGATTCTAAATGTGCATAATAAGTCAGTTTCCCAGTATTTTGATGAGGATTTTTACATTATGTTATTCAGGAATATTGGCCTGTAGTTTTTTGTCTTTTTTGTTGTGTCCTTGTCTGTTTTTGAAATCAGCATGACCCGCCCCATGGAATAAAACAGTTCACATATCTTCTTCTTCTTCTTCTTCTTCTTCTTCTTCTTCTTCTTCTTCTTCTTCTTCTTTCTTCTTCTTCTTCTTCTTCTTCTTCTTCTTCTTCTTCTTGTTTTTCGTATAGATTGAAAAGAATGGCAGGAGTTCTTTTTCATGGGTAGGTAGAACGCAGAGTGAATCCATTGGGTTCCTGAGCTATTCTTTAAAAGGGGACTTTTCATTGCTGATTTGATTTTTTACCATGAATTTGTTTCTGGGTACCAGGTAAGATATCTCCTTTTTTGTCTCTGATTATATTTTTTAGGGACACTTTTCTTTTTTACTTTTGATTTTAGCTTTTTGTTTTTCTAATTCCTTGATTGAATCATCAAGTTTTGTATTTAATATGTTCTTTTAAATATTATGTTTTCTCTTTAACGTTTTCACTGACTCAGAAGTATGTCGTTTAATTTTCATGTACTTTTGAATTAGTAATTTCAGAAGAAATACTTGATATGAATTTGATCTCTTCAACTTGATTGCATTTTTGAATTAATGTATGATAGATACTGTAAAATGTTCTATGTATTTAGTAGAGAAGAATATGTATTCTATAGCCCTTGGATAGATAGTTCTGTAACTGTTTTGTCCATTTGCCCTGCAGTGAATTTTAGTTCAGTGTTTACTTATTGATTTTCTGTGTGCAAAATCTATTCATTGTCGAAAGTAAGGTCCTGACGTTATCTATTACTGTCTTGCAGTTTTTTCTCCATTTGGATGTATTAATAATTGCATTATATGTATGCATTTATTAATTATATAGGTGTATTTCTGATACAATATTTTCTTTATCCTCTTGCTTAATTCTGAATCATCTCTGTGTCTTTAATATTTGGTGGTTTGATTATATTAAGTATGAGGATATTCTTATTTGAATTGAATCTGATTGAAAACATTTGACATTCTTGTACCTTCATATTTATATTTATATTTAGGCTTGAAAAGTTTTCTGTTATTGTTCTCTAAATAAGCTTTCTACATTTTTTTCTACATACACTATTTTTTAGATAGAGTTTTGCTCTTGTTGCCCAGGCTGGAGTGTAATGACATGATCTTGGCTCATTGCCACCTCTGTGTGCTGGGTTCCAGTACTTCTCCTTCCTGAGCCTCCTAGGTAGCTGGTATTACAGGTGTACACTAACACACCGAGCTAACTTTTATATTTTTAGTAGAGACTCTTATATTTCACCACTTTGGGCAGACTTGTTTAAATCTTCTGAAAAAAGTTGGTCCACCCGCCTCGTCCTTCCAGAGTGCTGCCATTACAGGCATGAGCCACCTCACTCAGCTTTACCATGCTCTAGAACACTGGTGACTAATACATTCGCTCTTTGGATATTATCCCATAAGTCCTATGAAGTTTCTTTATTTCTTATTTTCCTCTGACTGTATATTTCAATGGACCTGTTCTTGAGTTTTTCTGCTTGACCACTTCTGCTGTCAATACTCTCAACTGCATTTTATATTTTGTTGTGGTTTTGTCTTCAAGATTTTTGTTAGTATTTTTCTCACATTATGTTATCTCTCTGTCAAGTTTCTCTGATAAATGTCTAAATCATTTGTGTTTTCCTGAAGTCCACAATGTTGTCTTAAAATACTATTTTGAATTTTTGTCAAGCCATGTATCCATGCCAATTTCTTTTGTGTCAGTCACTACTGGCACCTGATTTGACCACTTTGTGCCATCATGTATCTCTGATAAATCCTGATAGGTGTGACTATGCATTGATGTCTGCACAGTGATGTAGGTGCCTGATTCAATGTTCACAGTTTGGCTATTTTTGGATATAAGCCTGACCAAATATTCAGGGCAAGAAGAAGAAAATTAAAGTCTTTAAGTTTATGATAGCTTCAGCCCTGGTAGCACTAGGGGAAACCTTGATATCCTAAAATTGATGGTGGAAGTAATTTGGTCACCAAAGCTGACTGAGTACCGAGTTGAACACTGGGAGCACTCAAGTACAGGTTGCACCTGTAGTCCTGGTTGAACACTGGGAGCACTCAAGACCTGCAGCTGCCATGGTCTGCCCTCTCAGATTTATTCAGGCCTGAGATCACTTTAGACAAGCAGTAAAACTATTGACTGGAACTGGAGTACAATTTGCTGAGGCCAATTTCTCATCTGTTGCAGGGGTGGGTTTAGAAGCTTGCCCCTTGGTATCAACCTCCCAAAGTTCTGGGGTGAGAAGACAGGCAGATATCAGTCCCAAGACAAAGTCCTATGCTATTTCCTGGGATCAAGAATCCTCTCAGCTCAGTCTCCTGAATAACTGGGACTAGAGTCATGTGCCACCATACCTGGCTAAATTTTGTAGTAACAGGTTTATACCATGTTTCCCAGGTCAGTCTTGAACTCCTGGGCTTGAGTGATCCACTCACCTCAACCTACTAATGTGTTAGGATTACAGGTATGAGTCACCACATCTGGTCAATTTTACTTTCTAAAATATAAATTTTAGGTTACTTATTTATATTCAGTCTTGTTTCTCAGAAATGAAATTTAGGATGTTAATGATTTAAAGTTTCACTTTGAGTTTTCCTTAAGAAATAAATGGAGTGTTGATGTTCGTTTTCTAAATAATCTTAGAATATGAAAAAGTAATTTAGATGAGAAATGACAATTTGACCACTTTGTTTTCTGGCTTCATTTCATTGTGTATGAAGAGTGTATTTTTTTTAACCTGCATGTATATGTGCAATGAGTTTTTACTCTTTCAACTAAATACAGTACAAAATTATTTAAACAGACTATGCAACTATTTCATAACTTAGGCTTTCTTCCACGAGCTTATTTGTCTAATTATTAAAAGAACAATGTTGAAATTAAATTAATTTTGCTCATAAAGAATTTTCTGATAAAATTACATTAATAGGCACAAACACACATATGCACACACTCACTTCTTAATTTCTGGAACTTTCAGATTTTCTGTTTCTCTAGTACCTTGTATACCATCACTCAGCAAAATGTGTCAGCTTTGCTGCCAAGATTTACTTTAACTCCACAGCTTATTTCTTCTTTCCTATTGTCACCATAGTCTAAAACACAGTTTATGTTACATTGGCCACTACTTTACACTCTAACTTCCTATTTTACACTCTTAACTTTCTAGAAAAACTATCTTATCAATGTCTAATTCAGGTAATTTTATTATTTTATAATTGAGACTGCTTTCTATGTGCTATAACATCTTGTAGCATCAGATCTGAATGTCTCTCATATTTCATCTTTACCAGTCTTTCCTTTGAGGGAATGTGTATATACATGTAGAAATGTAGGTATGCATGTATTTGTTTATTTGTTTTTCCCAGGTGTAATATGTATATTGCATACATAAATATTCATGGTAACATAAGATTAACAAAGCTTTTTTATTATTGTTATTTTATAAGTAAATGATTTCCTAAAGGAGTTGAGTGGGAATAAATAGATATTAAAACCACAAAGTTAGAAGAGAAAGTGAACATTACTAACAAAAAATATTTTCTAACATTTTTATGTTTATGCTTAATAGCCTTGCTGATGACATGTTGCCTGTTACCAGCTGTTTATTGGGCAATTCTCTGCAGTACACTGACAATCCAAATCAGCAACAGTGATACTACCATTAAGCTACCACAAATAGAACTCTTCTATGTTATAATATAGGGTTTCTTAGAAATTATCTCATGTGCAGTGGCTCTGGCATTATTCGCTGCATCTCTGAAACTGAAGAGCCTACCCTTTCTATTGGTCATACATTTTGTATGTATTGGCACCATGGTTGGAGTTCTGGAAAAATGGAGCTCATCTTCCTAGCAGCGCAGAAAATAATTCCAATGTAGTGGGTACAGTACTGATGCTTATTGTCATCACACTACTATATGCTGCCATCAATTTGTCCTGCTGGGCAGCGGTGAAACTGCAGTTGTCAAATGAGAAAATATTAGGAGAGAGAGGTGGAGCCATAGAATTCTACACTACAGCTTTCAGTTTTTAGAAAATGTCATAATGATGTTTGCATTTATATTCTATAGATGGAAAACTTTACTGAATTGTTGTTACACATTAGTTGCCATACACATCATCATAATCTACTTATTAGGCTTTTCCTTTATGTATCTCTTCTATCACTATTTGTTCCCAAGGAAGTCAGACAAAATATTGTAAAGACATACTATAAATTAGCCAGAGTCACTGTGATATTATATAAACATCTAAAGAAAACTCAATTAAAAATTTTTTTAAAAGCAGCTAAGGACATATTATCATTCTTGGAATAGACTTTGGTAATTTTCATTCAATGAAGTATGAAATAGTCACAAAATATACATATGTACTTTCACAGAACAATGAGTAAAGATGCTGAATGTGACTTTTTGAAGATACTCTTCCATTAAAAAAATTATAAACAGCAAGATCTTGGGAGTAGTTTTGAATAAAATTAATTTTTCTCCTGTGACTGTGTATTAGTAATTTTTGTTTCCTTCCTTCCTTCCTTCCTTCCTTCCTTCCTTCCTTCCTTCCTTCCTTCCTTCCTTCCTTCCTTCTTTCCTTTCTCCCTTCCTTCCTTTATTCCTTCCTCCCTCCCTCTCTCCTTCCCTCCCTTCTTCACTCCTTCCCCCTTCTCTTTCTTTCTTTTCTTTTTGTGCTGTATTCTTATCCTATCACCCAGTATTTAATGTAGTGGCATGATCTCAGATCACTGCAACCTCCACCTCCAAGATTCAAGTGATTCTCTTGCCTCAGACTCCCAAGTAGGTGAGACTATATCACCTGCCAATACACATGGCAATTTTTATTTTCTAGAGACAGGGTTTCACCATCTTGGCCAGGCTTGTGTCTAATTCCTGACCTCATGATCCACCTGACTCAGCCTCCCAGCATGCTGGGATTACAGGTCTGAGCCATGGCAATCAGCTTAATTTTTTAAAAAGTATAATTATACAATTACACAAAGTTAAATAAAACAAAATCATAAGTACATCTGGGTCCGAAAGCTGAGCAGGAAAATTAACCATAATGCATTTTTCACCTAATACATTTTTGGAACCAGTGCCATTAATTTAACAAATGTTTGGAATCTAGTATATACATTTTGAGCTTATGAAAATGCTCCTGTTTCTATTAAGGTAACTAAGGTCATTCTCATTGAACTTTGATTGACAGAAAACAGCTCAATACATCTGAAAGTAAAAAAGAAAAGTTGAATTAAAAAGAAATCATGTTAATAATTTGAAACACGAATTTACATTTCTGCCAACAGTGCACAAGGATTCTCTTTGCTCTACATTCTCAAGAACACTTACATCTTTATAATAATTCTAACATTCTAATATTTGTGAGAGGAGGGCTCATTACAGGTTTTAATTTACATTTTCTTGATGATTGGTGGTGTTAAGCATTCAGTTGTTCAAGAATTAACTGGGTGTAATAGTGTACACCTGTAATTCCAGCTACTAGGGTGGTTGAGGCATGAGAATCACTTAACCCAAGGGATGGAGGTTTATGTGAGCTGAGATAGCACCACTGCATTCCAGCCAGGGTGACAAAGTGAGACTCCATCTCAAAATAAATAAATTAAATTAAATATAGAGTTGTTGGCCATTTGATTGCCTTCTTCTGAGAAATGTAAATTCAGATTCTTTGACAATTTTAATAGGCTCCTTGATTTTTGTTAAGTGGCTTGAGTTGCTTGTATGCATTTATTATTCACCCTTTATCATATACATGAGCTGCTGGTATTTTCTTTAACTGTGTGGGTTATCTCTTCACTCTGGTTATTGTTTTTTCTGCTGTGCAAAACTGTGGACTCTCTGTTATGGTGGGTTGCATCAGCAATGGCAGACTACCTTTGTAGGGGTGGATTGCCTCGGTAATGGTGGACACCCCTCCCCCACAGAGCTGGGCCATCCTGGGTTCAACTGTGCTTGCCGTGAAACTCTCAACCCCTAGCATTTCCAATTGCTGTTTTTTTTGTTTGTTTTTGTGGGGGTGGGACCCGCCAAATCTGATCACCTGGCTCCCTGCCTCAGAGCCTTTTTTTCTTAAGTTGAATAGTTGACTCTCTCCCAAGTGTTCCAGTCACCTGCTGAAAGGGCACCGGGATCTGTGTGATTTCCCGAGTGGTGACTCACTGTGCCAGCTGAAACAGTGGCGCTGCCTGGGAATCTCCTGGCCTGGCTTTCTGTTTCAGACCCCCATTTAATCAGATGAATGAGTGAATCTGCCTTCTCAGAGCTCCAATTGCCAGCTTAAAAGGGCAACCAGACCAGAGTATTTTGTACGGAGAACTGCAGCACTGGGGCACTGGCAAAATGGCCTCTTCTCCTCCAAGGGATCACAACACTTGTCAGCAAGGGACCAAAACTGGAAGGAGAATGAGGGTGATGAATTGACAGTGGCAGTCATTAGAAGTAGGTAATAACAAACTTTTCTTAGCTAAAGGAGCATTTTCTAACCCAATGCAAGGAAATGAAGAACATTGAATAAAGGTTAGACAAAATGCTAATGAGAATAACCTGCATGGAAAAAAAACATAAACAATTGGTGGAGCTGAAATATACAGCACAAGAACTTCATGAAGCATACAAAATTTTCAATAAACAAATTAATCCAGCCAGAGAAAGAAAATCAGAGATTGAAGATCAACTCAATGAAGTAAAATGAGAAAGCAAAATTAGAGAAATAAAAATTAAATGAACAAAGCCTCCAAGATATATGGGGTTGTATAAAAAGACAAAATCTATGTTTGATCAGTGTACCTGAACATGACCGGGAGAATGAAACCAAGTAAGAAAACACTCTTCAGAATATTGTCCAGGATAACATTCTCAATGTAGCAAAGCAGGCCAACATTCAAATACAGGAAGTATAGAGAACACCACAAAGATATTCCTTGAGAAGAGCAACCACAAGGCACAATATCATTGGATTCACCAGGGTTGAAATGAAGAAAAAAAATCCTAAGGGCAGCCAGAGAGAAAGGTTGGATTACCCACCAAGGGAAGCCCATCAGTCTCCCTGCAAATCTCTCAGCCAAAACCCTGCTAGCCAGAAGAGAGTGAGTGCCAATATTCAACACCCTAAAATAAAAGAATTTTTCTCCCAGAATTTCATATCCAGCCATACTAAGCTTCGTAAGTGAAGGAGAAATAAGTCTTTACACACAAGCAACTGCTGAAAGTTTTTGCCACCACTACAACAGCTCCTACAACAGCTCCTGAAGGAAGCACTAAACGGAATGGAACAACAAGTACAAGCCACTGGAAAAACATAACAAATGGTAAACAGCAACAATGCAATGAAGAAACTGCATCAACAGAAAAAAATAACAAGCTAGCCTCAAAATGGCAGAATTAAATTCATACAGCACAATATTAACCTTAAATGTAAATAGGCTAAATACCCCAATCAAAAGACACAGACTGACAAATTGGATAAAAATTTAAGACTCATTGGTGTGCTGTATTCAGGAGACCTATCTCACATACAAAGGTATAGATAAAGGGTTGGGGGAATATTTACCAAGCAAATATGGAACAAAAAAGCTGGGGTTGCAGTCCTAGTCTCTGATAAACTGAACTTTAAACCGACAAAGATCAACATAGACAAAGAATGACATTACATAATGGTAAAGGTATTAATGCAACAAGAAGAGTTAATGATTCTAAATATTTATGCACCCAATACAGGAGCACCCAGATACATAAAGCAAGTTCTTAATGACCTGTAAAGAGACTTAGACTTCCACATGATAATAGTGGGAAATTGCAACACCCCACCATCAATACTAGACAGATCAACATGACAAAAAATTAACAAGGATATCCAGGACTTCAACTCAGATCTGGACCAAGCAGACCTAATAGACATCTACAGAACTCCTCACCCCAAAACCACAGAATATACATTCTTCTCAGCACCACATCACACATATTCCAAAGCTGACCACATAACTGGAAATAAAACATTCCTAAGCAAATGCAAAAACACAAACAAAAAAAATCAGAAACCATAACAGATAGTTTCTCAGATTACAGTGCAATAAAATTAGAATTCAGGATTAAGAAACTCACTCAAAACTGCACATCTACATGGAAACTAAATACCCTGCTCCTGAATGCACACTGGAAAAATAACAAAATGAAGGCAGAAAAAAAGATGTTCTTCAAAACCAATGAAACCAATGTACCAGAATCTGGGACACATTTAAAGCACTGTCTAGAGGGAAATTTATAGCAATAAGTGCTCCTGAGAGAAGTGCAGAAAGATGTAAAATTGACACCCTAACATCATAATCAAAATAAAGCTAGAGGAGCAAGATCAAACAAATTCACAAGCTAGCAGAAGGCAAGAAATAACTGAGATCAAAGCAGAACTTAAGGAGATAGGGACAAAAAAAATTCAAAATATCATTAAATACAGGCTGTGGATTTTTGAAAAGATAAAAATAAAAAATAGACCACTAGCCAAACTAATAAAAAAAGAAAAGAGAGAAGATCCAAATAGATGCAATGAAAAATGTTAAAAGAAATATCATTGGGCCAGGCCCAGTGGCTCACACCTGTAATCCCAGCACTTTGGGAGAACGAGGCAGGTGGATCACAAGGTCAAGAGATTGAGACCATTCTGGCCAACATGGTGAAACCCCGTTTCTACTAAAAATACAAAAAAAAAATAGCTGGGCATGATGGTGCATGCCTGTAATCCCAGCTACTCAGGAGGCTGAGGCAGGAGAATTGCCTGAACCCAGGAGGCAGAGGTTGCAGTGAGCCAAGATTGCACCATTGCACTCCAGCCTGGGTAACAAGAGTGAAACTCCATCTCAAAGAAAAAGAGATATCATCACCAATTCCACAGAAATACATTTTCCTGGAAAGCTACAGCATGGCACAGCTCGTCCATGAATGACACCATCACTTGCTCTTGGGAAGTTTCGTCTTCATTCAGATTGCTTTATTTCTGAGGCCAATCACCTAATCACACATCTGTTACCAGCATTTGGGCCCTAACACAAAAGTGTGCATGAATACAGGTGATTGTGTTTCAAAAAAGGGGAGAAGGAGGCCTGACTCTCCCTGCCTCTCAGGGCACATTATGTCTGGGGCTGGTAGGGTTGCTCCTCATTCTATAATGTCATGGTGCCCAAACACATGCACCGAGAAGTCATCAGAGATAGCCCAACTCACAGCCCATGAGGGGCCCTCAGTGCTGCCTCTGACCTCTCTATGGCAAGCCAAATGGCCATGGGAAGACCCCATGCAGTGTTAGAATGATGCCACTGAGGGCAGGGAATTTAGACCAGAGAGTCGTGGATTCTACCTATGCAACAGGCTCTACTAGTTTCTAGCTATCCCGCTACCCACAAGTTACTTTAACAGTTCAAATTTCAACTTCCCCATTTGTGAAATGGAGACAATGTCTTAGTTACAGAGATAGCAAGTCTACTGCATATCAAGAGCTTAGCACTGAGCCTGGCTCTTAGTGTTACTCATTATCATGTATTATTATTATTATTTTTTTTACTACAACTACTTTTTTTAGATGGATCCTCACTCTGTCTCTCAGACTGGAGTGTGGTGGCATGATCTCTGCTCACTGCAACTTCTGCCTCCTGGGTTCAAGCAATTCTCCTGCCTCAGCCTCCCTAGTAAGTGGGGTTACAGACATGCACCTCCATGCCCAGCTCATTTTTGTACTTTTAGTAGAGGCTGGATTTCACGATGTTGGCCAGGATGGTCTAGAACTCCTAACATCAAATGGTCCACCCACCTCAGCCTCCCAAAGTGCTGGGATTACACGTGTGAGCCACTGTGCCCAGCCTACTACTACTATTTCAAAAGCCTCTACCCATAAAGGATCACAATTCATTGAAAAGGAAGAGTGGAGGCTGAAGGATGTCTCGAGGAGGGCAGTGATCAAAATCATACTAAGAATCTGAAAATCAGAAGACAAGGTTGGGTGAGAGTACAGCCTAAATGAAATAATATTATTAAATAGCTTTTCAAGTATAGACATTGAAGAGGTACAAGTTGGAAAGGGGGCCAGAACTCTTTTTTGTTGTTGTTGTTGTTGTTTGCATGACTTACCATACGCCAGATTCCAGACTGCAGAGTTTACATTTGTTATTGCATTTAATCTCCTTTGCAACCCTCTGAGATTGTTATAATTCCCACTTCACAGATAAGAAAACAGGCTGAGAGACCAAGCCAAACAGAAGGGATGGCCTGGTGTCTGTCTGACTCCAATATCAATGGTCTTTTCTCTATAACCTAAAGCAGTAAAACCCCCACAACATCTATCTTATTATTACAAAAATTATAAGCTTCACAGGTTGAATATATCCCCTCTGCCCCACACCACCACCACCACCACCACCAATATTACAGCTACACAATGGCAGTCCTCACTAAGGAATTAATCCAGCCCAGAGAGACAGACATGTGAGCAGCTAAGTATAAAGTTGAGTGATAAAGGTTCCTTATGTAGCAAGAACAAAACTCTGGCAGAGCACAGAGGAGTGTTTCTTTCTGTTGGAATCAGGAAAGGAGTAAAGAAAGCTTGGGGATTTTTACAGAATAAAAAAGCTGGGTGCAGCTCCCTAGGGTTATCTGGTGGAAAGGTCTGGGAAGGGCATTCATGTTGGATGTTAGCTGGGGCCAAGAAATCCAAGGTGTGGAGGAAAGGAGGCAAGTAGCTTGTTCCAGAAAGCACTTAGACCACCCAGGCAGACGTGAGCCAGAGTGCAAAATGTAGAGGAGCTGGAAAAGTAGGATGCCACCTAAAGGCAAGATGCCTTGCATGACAGGCTAGGGGTTTTAGACTCTTTTATAGGCAGTGGGGAGCTACCAAAGGCTTCCCAGTAAGTGAACAGCCTGATCACGTGAATATTTCAAGGTATTACATCTGACAACTGTGTAGAGGATACAGCAGGGAGAGAATGAAGGCATAAAAGTGATGTTCTTCTAACTCATGTTGCAGCAAGCCTGCCTAAGGAATCTGCAGGGCATTTTTAGTATTCATTAAAGGGGGCATTTCAAGGAAGCCACAAGGTATGGTCCTTCAAAGACCTCACAGTACATGCCCATCTTTCCTGACCTTTCTCCCAGGTCCCTGATGAGAAAGCCTGCTGGGGGAAACAGCAGGACCCATCACCATTCATTCCCACTGCACTGAAAGGAAAAATGGCTTTGTTAGTATAACAAGTACTTCAGAAAAAAACTTGTTGGCTGAGACACCAGCATTTCCAGGGCAGACAGAAGTGGTTGTAGTTAATACTTGAGAAGGCCTCAAAAGAGAGCAACAGTCCAGGACCTTCTCAGGATATGCTGAGAGAACAAGATGGTCTGGCACAGGAGATGAGGCTCAGATCTCTGCCCATTTATTCATTCATTCATTTACAAGTGCAATGCCTGCTGTGTACCATGCCTCATGTTGGGTGCTGGCATGCCAAAGTGAAAGAGGTAACATTGCCCCTCTCAAGGTCAAAGATGGAAAGGTAAACAGAAAACATTTACAAAATGGGAAAGTCATAGCAGTAGAGATTCTCAAGGATCACATAGGAGCAACAACACTCAGGTGATAGAATAAATATGAAGGATCTTTTTGTAAAGATACTAAGTACTGAGCATATAGGAAGATGGCCATGTTCTGGGCTGGACATCAGCTGTGTTTTGAAGAATGAATAGCTAGTGTGTGTATATGTATGTGTGTGTGTGTGTATATATATATATATATATATATATATACATATTTTTCAGACAAGATCTTGCTCTGTCACCAAGATGGAGTGCAGTGGCATGATCACTGCTCACTGCAGCCTCGAATTCCTGGACTCAAGCAATCCTCCCCACCTCAGCTTCCTGAGTAGCTGGGACCACAGATGCATGCCACCATGTGTGGCTAATTTTTTAATTTTTTGTAGAGACCGAGGTCTCTCTATGTTGCCAAGGCTAGTCTCAAACTCCTGGGCTCAAGTGATTCTCCTGCCTCAGCTTCCCAACTAGCTGGAATTACAGGTGTGTGCTATCATACCTGGCTAATTTTGTATTTTCAGTAGAGACAGGTTTCAGCTCATTGGCCAGGCTGGTCTCGAACTCCTGACCTCAGGTGACCTGCCCACCTCAGCCTCCCAAAGTGCTAGGATTACAGGCATAAGTCACCATGCCCAGCCTGATATTTGTATATTTAAGATTACTCCAGCTACTGTGTAAGATCAGATCATATGATATAAAACTGAGATATGATGAGAGTATACTTTGGAAAACAATCTTGAATTTCACTTCCAAAACTAGTCAGTTAGATCTGAGTGGAATAGATGAAAACTATTGAGACCCTAAACTAAGACAGGGGTGGTGGGTATAGAGAGGAGGGAACCTGCTGGAGAGGTGTTTGAGAAGAGAATGAGATTTGGTAGGTCATGATAGCTCTCTGGGATCAAGAAGGAAAGTCAAGAGTCAAGAGAGAATGTCAGGATTTTGGCTTGAGCCAGAAACAAAGGAAACCAGGAGATGGCTGGACTGGTCAGGGATTGGGGTTTAGTTGAAGAAAAGCAAAAGATGAGAGTTAATGAAAAACAAGGATAATCAAACAATAATGATGGCCGGCACAGTGGTTCATGCCTGTAATCTCAGCACTTTGAGAGGCTGAGGTGGTAGGATCACTTGAGCCCAGGAGTTCAAGACCAGCCTGGGCAAAATAGTGACACCTCATCTCTACAAATAATATTTTTTAAAAAGTTTTAATATAATGTTGAAGTAATATATTTTGTTTTTTAGACTAATTGGAGAAGAAAATTGAGGAAGAAGTGGACTGAGAGATGACTACAGATGGAGAGGCAACATGGCTAGAGATCTTATTAAAACTAGAGAGTAGGCACAGTAAACACAAAGGGGTTGAAGACATGGAAGGATAAGACATCATCATCAGAGCATGCATATTGAGTTAAAGGTTTCAGAGATGCAACCATTTCAGATGAGGACAAAACCAGAGTGTGGCCATAGGTGGGAGCACCTGAAGTAGAATGGCTGTGAATGTCACTCTGAAGCTTGACTGTTGGACACGTCATCCTCACAGATACAGAAGTCAGGGTGATGGCAGGTCTTGGGGTGAAGGGGAGGACCTGGAGCCAGGCCCTAAAGTCTTCCATGTGTGAGGAAAATGACACTTATAAGAAAGACTATGGCAGGAAGGTGTGGGTTTCAAAGGAGCAGTGTTTACATTAGGACTGGAACAGCATAGCTTCGAAGCAGAACTGGGAAACTTTAAAGTTGTTTGTTGGGGCTACTTTTCTGGCTAGCACTGGGGATGGGACAATGGCCATCCATCAGAAAAGACAAAGCAGGAAAAGCAGCGCCCTTGCGTAAGAGTGAGTTTCTGTTCAAATCAGGAAGAGGGTGCAGAATTCCAGGAAGAACTGTAGGCTGCAGGGGAGTTTATTTACTCTGCTGTAGTGTTCCAGAGGCCCTGTAGGAGAAAGAGAATGCATTAGGGAAGCAGCAGCCCAGGTGGAATGAAAGATTTTAGTAGATCAAGGAATATTTCTGCAACTATGACAGTCCTGCTCCCTTGCTTCTTCAGTTATCCCTACGAAGTCCTAGGACTCCAATCAAATGTTCTTTCATCTATTTATTTAGCAAAGTTGCCATAGGTCAAGTGCTATGTTCTGTTTTTTAATTGGAAACTTCTGGAAGGGCAAGATTGTGGTTAAATTTGAGTTGTGTGTACAGCACAAGCATAGTATCCCATAGGAATAGACTCTTTCTCAAAGCATGAGATGCCCAAGACCTTGGGCTGCCTGGAAATTTTTCCTACCCCTGCCTGGCTATTTTAGCTCACCAGGCTTCCTCCACCTTCTGGAGTCCCATTGTACTTGAGCCAAAAGCAGACAGCTTGGCATTAATTACTGCTCTCTCGTTGTTTCAAGTGTGCTATTTTTATCTCCCCAGTACTATGCACTTTCCTTGCTAAGGGACCTGGTCTTTTGGTTTTACATTGCCATTGTGCCTCAAGGCTCATAGAAGCTTGCGGATTGATTTTCCTATGAACTGTAATTATTTCCAAGGCTGCCATGAAATAGAGATTTTGTTATGGTTTTTGTTTTGAGACAGGGTCTCACTCTGTCACACAGGCTGGAGTGAAGTGGCCTGATCATAGCTCACTGCAGTGACTTCCTGGGTTTCAAAGGATTCTCCTACCTTAGCCTTTCAAGAAGCTGGGAAGTCAGGAAAGGATTCCAGCTAATTTTAAGTTTTTTTATTGTAGAGACTGGGTCTTGCAGTTGCTCAGGTTGGTCTTGAACTCCTGTGCTCTAGGCATCCTCCCCACCACCTCCCAAAGTTATGGGATTACAAGCATTCATCCCCTCACCTGATGGAACTCTGTCGCAACTTCTACCCCTGCAATCCCCCTCCCCACTTTCAGAATTCACTGTTTTTCTGTTGGTGTCCAGCATGTTCTTATCTCAAAACTTCTGTGCTCCATTTTCTCCAAAAGCAAGCCTTATTTCATGTACTGTCAATGTTCCTGAGGTTCTCTCCTGTGCTTTTTGTGTGTGAGTGCTAGTCCTCCTGCATAAGGGCTGTATTGACAAGAAATTTTATTCTTATCAACTGCTTCATGATCTATTTATGTGTCCACAAAACTTATTAAATGCTTGTAAGACCTGCTGGGGTAAAGGAAGCCTTCACTGTGATTGAATTTCCATGTTTTCAGTTTAGTATTGAGAAAAAGATTGAGCTGAGGTGAGGTCAACTGTGAAGAGAGAGACTTCTTCATAGAAAGGTGAGGAAAGAGTGCTCAGAAGTGAATGGTGAAGAGGGGCACTGGGGAGGAGTTCATCAGCCTGGCTCCCAGCTCATTTCTATTTGGTCTCAGAAAGAAAGTCCATAAGGTGGTGGGGACAGCTTAGAGGTTTACTTAAGAAGTGCTTCTTAGAGTTCAGAGAGCTACCAAAGATTTTCTGAGAATCGCCATTATGCCTCTCAGATGGTCTGAAACTACCCTGCTTTTACCCTAAAAGTTGACTGAATCAAAAGATCTGATAGATCTGATGAGGCTGCAGGGATGGTTTTGTCCAACCTCCCCCAAGGTGTGATCTCTCAGACAGGCTCTAAGTGAACCATTCTGGTGACTGGAAGCCCACACATTCACAAGGCCACTCATATTATTTGGGAAAGGGTGGTGGTGGTGATAATTAATCTCCAAATCAATTCAGCAACATTTATTGGTTGCCTCGAATGGTGGTAACAGAGCATCAAGTTTGAGAAGCTTGGCCTAGCTTCAAATTGACTTTGGTTTGAATCACAGCTGCAGCATTTTTTATAAGACTCCATGCAGGCTACTCAAACTAAGTCTCAGTTTTTGCATAGATAAGTGGATATAAGTGTTCCCACTTCATAGTGTTATGATGAGGATTATGTGAGACAAGACAGCACCTAGCAAAATGCCTGGTGCATGGTAATGCTCAGGAACTGCTAACTCATAATAATATGATGATCCAGCACGCAACCACCCTCCTTACTAGGACCCCATCCTAATGCTCAGCCCACTCCTTTGAGGACCCTGGACAAAGAAATATAGATAGTAACAAATCTTGTGAGTTATTCCTGTGTTCAATTGGTTAGAGGGATTTAGAAAGGAGGACACAGTGTGACCCCAGCCCTTGCAATGCTGTCTTGGTGCCATAGAATTGACCTGGCTTTCTTTGTGTACACAGGCCAACTTGTTCAACAAAACGCCCATACCATAAGATATATCCCCCTTTTTGCCAATCAATATTGTGATCTGGGTCATTTATCAGATCAATTTGGTGACAGACAATGTAGTGCAGGAGTAAAAAGCAAATGATCTGAAGATGGAAAGCCTGAGATTCAAATGGTGCCTTCTTATTTTCTATTATGTACCTTAGATGAATTATTCAATCTTGCTAAGAGAACTTTTGTTTCCTCATCTGTAATTTGGAGTAATATAAATGGCTTCTTATAGGGTTGCTGTGATGATTCAAGAGAACGCATAAGAAAAACAGCCAGCACATTTCCTGACACATAGTAATTGTTCCATAGATGGTGTGTTAGTTGTACTAAAAGAGTGGTAGTCAGTGATGATGTTGTTTCCTTACTGGGACATCCTTTACTCTTTTGCCCTTGCCTTGCAAACACCTGGTACTCTTTCTCACACCAGTCAGTCAAAGCTCAGTTCATGCCAATATAGTCAGTCTTAAACCTGAATTAATCCACACACAGCCTCATCAAAGCACTTCAAGTTATTGTGTCTTCATCAGCAAAGCTGGGCCCAGAAGCCCTTAAGAACCTGGCAAAGTTCCTTCTGGCTGGCTTGGCACAGCAGGAAAACAGCAGTGTCAACTGCTAATTTCCTGCAAAGGCAGCAGACTCTGCCTTTCACAGTACACAGCAGACAGACACCACACACCCCGACAAGTTCCCAATTAACCACACACAATTAGTGTCTCTCAAAAGTGCATACATTATTCTCTGCCCAACTAATTAACATCACTAAACATGCCAGGTTTAAAGGTGTGGCATGGGTTATCAAAAAGCCTTTGAGAACCAGACCAGATTCAAGGCTCAGAAGACTCAAAAGTTCTTCTCTAGTTTACAACCAAGCTGACTGGGATCTTAACTCTGTCTCTCTGCAAGCAGGGGCACTGCTGGAGGTTCTCTACCTCTTGAAATTGTTAGAACATGGACAATCATGATGCCCTATGGGAAAGTGCTCTGAAAGGTCTAACGACTGCACAGTTGCACACTATGATTCCCTCTGGCCTCTGCTGTGACTGTTGTTTTTCCTTCCTGTGGCAGGAAGGAGGATCAACCTTAAGCAAACGTGATATATGCATGTGCCTTCTAAGGTGTGAGCTTCATGCACATAATCTCATGAGATCCTCATGACCACCCTGTACCCATAAGGAAAATAAACCTGAGATGGGTTCAAGGTGGTCACATAGATGGTAGCTAAGCCACAGTGTGAATCCATGTTAACCTCCCTTTTAAAATCTCAAGAATCTTTCTCCTCCCTATCCCATGCAAACTATAATTCTTCTTGCATAGCCCCTTTAGGTTTCCATTTCCCTGTCATCCCTCTCCATCATTCTCCTCTACCCATCATCTTTCCCTCATTAAAAAAAATAAAACTCTCTTCAAGCACTTGAACTCAGGAGGCCAAGGTTGCAGTAAGCTGAGATGGTGCCACTTCACTCCAGCCTGAATGACAGTGTAAGACTGCCTCAGGAAAAAAAAATGCTCTCTTCCCTGATGCTTCCCTTCCTAGACCAATGACTTCTACTTAATTTGGTGGAATATTCTTTGCCAGTCTGCCAGCTGAATGCTGCTATTCTCCTCTCCCCACCCAGGTAATGTAATTATTTTAATGGAAGCTTTGTGGAAAAACATGTGATACTCTCAAACCCCACCAGTTATTATGCACTTGCCCCGCCTCCACTGGGAATTGCCCTGAGCAACCATGCTGATGGACACAAGGGTGCTTGTGAGAGTGAAGCCAGGAGGTTCCACTCAATGACATTTCTTCAAGGAGGTGACTACAGAACAGTGTTAGAAGGTAGACGGTACAGTAAGGAGTGGCTGGGAGATCCTGTGGGCAAAGACATGATCAAATGAATTATCACGTGCTGTAGCTGGAGAACTAGATTTACTTGGACAGAACAGAGGGACCAAGGAAAACACAAGTCCCTTTTTTGGAAAGCCTGTATTCTCTCCCTTCCTGGTTCTCTATGCAAACCCTTCCTGGTCAGAGAGGCAGCTCTTGGGGCTATGAGTCACAGGTAGCTGCTAAGAGGTGACATTTGATCTACCTCTAGGTTCCAGGCAGAAAAGAGGTGGTGGACAAAGCTTCACCTGAGAGTTTTGTCATGAAATCACTTGCAAGAGGGGGTTGATGCCAATTATTACACTCAGGAGGTATCTTCTAAGACTGCAGCAGAGATAATGTCTAGGAGGCACTGTGTTTCAGCACAGGAAGTATGCCCAGCACCGAAGCTGCACCTCATTTTGCATCTATTCTCTCTCTCATACACACTCATGCACACACACACACACACACACACAACTGCACAAATTGGGAGCAGGTGGACAGTGACTCATTATTGCTAGATACTATGGAGAGAGACAAAAGTCCAGAAAAAGTGATGTTATGCTTTATAAATTTAGCAAGACACCAGTGCCACTGCTTGCTGCCTGCTCGCTGTAGCATTGCTCAAGCCCTCCTGGTCTCCTTTCCCACTCACACCTGAAGTCAGCAGTGAGGCCCTTCAAGAGACACCTGCTCTGTGAGGTTATTTAAGTCAGGAAGCATTAATCTAAAGAAATGCTTTGAAGCAGAGGCCTGGATGTGCAGTCTTCCCACTTACTGGAGTTGCTGTTATCTTTAAGATTTAATTAAAAGAGGTTCAAAAATCTCCATCCCTTCTGCAGTGGAAAAGGTGTCCTCCTGACAATATCACTGCAGTCTCTCAATGCGTAGATCCTGCTTGTGCTGAATTCTTCCTCTCTCTCATTTCCTCCTAAATTTGCTAGCATCTTTCCTGAAGGAATCACCCCCACTGAACACCCCCACATCTTGTCATCTCTTCACTCCCTAATTGCTGCCACCTCCAGGCTCTGTGTTAAGTGGACACTTCTGAACGGATGGGCAACAGAAAGAAGTAGCACCATTCTACTGCTCAGTAAATAACTTAAGACTGAATATTACACATTCTAGTTTTTAAATTCCCCTTGAGCCATTGCTGCCACTGGAGAGGTTTTACTGACTTCCTTTCTCATTGGCTTAGTCACTAACACCTTGCAATACCTCTGGCCCTTTGCCCCCAACCTCTCTTCCTTTCCTTGCTAGTCAGATTGCCCCACCCACTAAAATTCCTACACCTTTTTAGACAGAGACTGAACTATCTCTTACCAGTTGCCAGCCATGCCCTAAGGCTTAAGGGACATCTTTTCACAATTCTGCAAGGTGTTTTGCTAAACCTGTGCCATCCAATACTTTAAATTTAATGATTATTAAATTCAATTTAAAATTCAATTCTCTCATCACCTTCGCCGTGTTTTACATCATCAATGCCCACATATGGCTGTGCTGGACAGTGTAGACAGCAGAGTTCTACTGGACAGATAAACCCAAATTCATTTCTCCCCTAAGGAACTGTCACTGGCTATTTGACTGACACTTTTTCCTGCCTACTTCCTTAATGTGGATTGAGCCTTTATGCTGTGTAAGGCACTTTTCCCGAGTTGTCGCCTGGCAGCCTCCTAACAAAGCAGACACCACTCTCCGCCCAGCTCAGGGGAGGAGCCCGAGGTCCGCAGCCGGAGCAGCGGGCGTGTCCCCTCCACCAAGCCACTAGCCTGGGCCGCGACAGTGGGTTACATAAGGCAACTAGGGAAGGGCTTCGTCACCCACGTGAGATGTGATCGTTCCATTAAACTTTACGAGGGGTTTTCTTACTCGCGAGGGTTCGATCCCCAAAACAGGGTCACTGAAAAGGAAACTCGATGACTGTTTTTTTCTGGAGGATGGAGTTCAGGCTTGGCTGGAATGGAGGCCACTGCTGACCCGCTTCCTTCGGCGCCAGGGGAAGGCCGGGCTTGGCGACCGCGCCACCTGCTGGCCCCTTCCCAAGCTGCAGAGTGCCCCTGGGTGCCTGGTCCCCGCCCGCAGTGCCGCAGCACATGGGAAAGTCATTAGATTCAGGTTCTTGTGCTACACCCCAGGCTTATTGAACCCAAACCTCCATGGGTGGGTCCTGGCAGTCGAGTCTGAGCAAGACCCTCGAGTGGTCCTGATGCACGCTAAAGCTTGGACATTAATGATTTGAGAGTCAACCCAACTCCACCACCATTTATTTATTAAGTCAAGTTTTTCTTTTGTTTTGCTTTGTTTTTTCTCAGGAAGAATCAGATAGGAGCAATCAGGATGTTGCAAGTCCTGATTACACAGAGATGTTAGTCACATTTCATGCATCTCCAATCATCATGTTCTCTATCTGCCCTCCAAAAGGAGGAACAGGTAAGTGTTATCCCACCTGACAGCTCATTAAGTCAAGTATTAATGAGCATCTTCTAAACAATATAGAAACAAAGGAAGCAAAACAGACATGATCTCTTCCCGACTCGCTCCCCAACGCACACATAGGTAGACTGTAGAACAGCTTATTTTATCATCACATATTTGTGCAATAGGAAAGGGAAACATTACAATGACCCTTATTTTACAGACAGGAAACTGGCCTGGGATCACACATGTGGTGAACAATTAGGTCAGGTCCAAAACTTAGGAGGTTTTGTTTGTTTGTTTGTTTTTGTTTGTCTCAATGGATACAGTAGTATGAGTTGTTTGTTTTTAAGACTGACAGGAGGACCAATCTCAGATCACCTGCATGTCAAATCCATCAATCAATGTCAAATCAGGCCAATCTTCATGTCAAAGCTGAACTTATTTACCAAACCACACATCACCAACTTTTCTAGGTCGACTTGTGGTTTTAGAGTGGAGAAGATGGGAGAAGAGAAATCTTCTCCCCAAATCAAGACAATTCCCTCTCCCTCATACCAAACTGAAACTTCTTACACAGCCTTAAAGTTGCTGGCATCATTCCTGAAAGGTAGCAAATAGGCTTCCTTTCCAGTTATTATCCTACTATAACACTTGCCTAGCTTTTCCCTTTCCATCCTTTTCAATGATATAGGACATTATGGTGCAGGCTATAATAGGGAAGGCAAGGAAGTGTTAAATGTATGGTGCGGGTGCTGCCCAGGGCACAGCTTTAGGGACTCTCAGGGAGGTAGGAATTTAACTGGGGCTGCCTACTTGGGCATTGACAAGGAAAGACAACAGAACCAAATCGAAGTGGGAAAATGCTGAAGAGGAGAGATAGAAGACAGACTTGGTTTCCTCTTTCACAATTTAGCAACTTCAAGCACCAGATAGGCTGTTCATTAACAGCACCCAGTGGGACCACTTGTATGTGCAGGGCATTGGGTCAGATCCCTGCCTTCAGAGGACATGCTACTTTGCAGGCATGTAGAGATGAGTGGCTTAAACATATGTGGTATTTCTGTGTTAAAAATTCTCTTGGCCATAAATATATATATAGTTTGAGACGGAGTTGCATTCTGTCACCCAGGCTGGAATGCAGTGGTACAATCTTGGCTCACTGCAACCTCTGACTCCCAAGTTCAAGCAGTTCTTGTGCCTCAGCCCCCCAAGTAGCTGGAATTAGAGGCACGCACAACCATGCCCAGTGAATTTTTGTATTTTTAGTAGACAGGGTTTCACCACATTGGTCAAGCTGGCCTTGAACTCCCGGCCTCAACTGATCTGCCTGCCTCCGCCTCCCAAAGTGCTGGTGTCACAGCACCCTTAGGGTGTCACTTTTCCAGCCAGAAACCTCTGTGACTGGCGGCATCTTTGCCCTAGTTTTGCTTGAGCCCACTGGGCTTATTTCACTCACTTGACCCTGCAAGCTGTGCTTGGCTCACATTACCAGTTTGGATCCCATGCCTGCCAAGGGCAAGTCAGATGCAGAACAGCAAGGGGTGTGTGAACAAGCACAGGGTCTGGCCACTGCACACATCCAGGCATGCTAGCTACAGCAAGGTGAGCAGCTCCAGGAGCTGGCACAGGCACCAGTTCCATGCAAAGCTGCAGCTGGGTCAGGCATACCACAAGTGGCTTCCACTGCAGGCACCAGGGAACACAATGGCCATAGAAGCTTGGAGATGCCAGGATCCACAGAGCCCCAAAGATTGTGTCACAACCCTGGCTCACTCAGGGAGACCCTAGGTCTAGGCTCCCGAAAGGGCAGCATCTCTTCTCTCTTTCTCATCACCTGCAACATGATGAACAGAGGTGGGGGGGCAAAAGGGAGTATGTTTCAGCCCTGTTTGTGTTACAGCTCTTTCAGTTCTGCCAGGTCCTGAGTTCTTGTCCTGCATCTAAGAAGGATGAGATGCACAGACAGCTAGAGGATGAGCAAGGTGGAGAGTAGTTTCATTGAGCAACAGAATAGCTCTCAGGAGACCTGAAGTTGGTATCTCCTTCCCACAGCTCGCAGTCCCAATGTCTCTGTGAGTTGGCTGAGTTTGGGGTTTTTATGGGCTTCAGAAGGGAAAATGAGTGTGTTGATTGGTCCATAAGTAGCCATGGGCATGCCAGAAAATACATCATAAATTCGCATTCTGTGCCATGAACTCCACCTAGAACTGACAGTCCCTCCCCCAGGCTTCAGGCCATCTCTGGCTTGAAGGTGGGTCTTCACTGGGGACCCACCCCTTTCCACCCAGGAGCCTGTCTGATTCCCACTGCCTTCTACATGTTATCCAAAGCTCCCAGGCTGTTCATGCCAGGGGGTGCCTGCAGCCCAGTGCTGAGCCACTGTCAGCCCCTTCTTAGCCTCCCTTCTATGCTCATCAATGCCTCAGTCTGGAGGGGTCTGAGGCAGCTGGGGCTGGTGTGTCAGTGCCACCCTGAGCATGCACACACCCAGACAGGTCTCAATAGTCCCTGGGCTCAGCCATAACTTTGCTCCACCTCAGAGCGATCTCCTGGAGTGGGGAGAGGGCAGGCAGTTGGAGCAGGCACTTTGATACTGTGGGAAAAGGGGGGCTTCCTGGGTCCCTGAGAGCACAGAGATGCCCCTGTCTATAGCCATGGAGGGTGGGGCTCCTGCCCTGCCAACTCAGAAAAAGGCTTTGCTCCTTCTCTTCTGTTTCCAGTCTACCAGCTCCATGTCCACAGTCCTGGCTGTGCCTCCCACATTGCAGTAGGTGTCTTTGCAGTGGCTGGCTGCTCCAGATGGGCAGCTGCTGCCATCACTGGGATTACAGGTGTGAGCCACCGTGCCCGGCCCATAAAAATAAATCAGCAAACAAATAGGAATATTTTTGTGATAATAATGGTAACACTTACTGAGCACCTAACTAATGTTAGACAACATTCCAGATAATGGAACTAGGGTGGCCAAGAAAATTACAACCACCTTGTAAAGCCTCATTTCTGGTCTTTAGCTTTGCCGGCCTGATTAGTTCCCTCCAAGCTTATCTGATGCATACCTATCAGGGTCACAAGAAAACGTATTAACCAGAATGACAATATGTCAATTAACAGATTCATTACTATTAAGTGGCTACTGATTATATTTGTGAGACAGCACCTCCTCTTTCCTAAGAAAATCTATAGGAGAAACCAACATCAGGGGCTTTGTAGGATGGAATCAAAGCAAAGTGCATTGGATAAGGGTATTGGAGCCTATTAAAGGGTTTTGTAGCAGATGCCTGCTCATTTTCAGCACAGGAAACACACCTGAGATGGGTCAGAATGCTGGCCACATGAAGAACTCCCATGAGGGAAAGACTCAAGGTACCCTCTGCCTGCATAAGGGCTGGGACACACAAATGGATGCCCACTCCCTTCCCGTCTCCTTGCATGATTTCAGACAGGTGCAATGCAAGTCATCTGGTTTCAGCTTCAGCCTCAAGGTTCTATGGTCCCCTTGGTTACAGTTGTCCTGCTCTCCACTCCCCAGGATTATACTCACAACTACCTCTCAAGGTAGTTTCTTCAGTAGATAGCTCATTCTCATCTATTCTAGGCAGACTTCAGGGCTAGACACAGTGGCACATACCTGTAAATAACCCCAGTGGGTAATGCCAGTGGATGTCTATAAACCACTTAGGGAGGCCAAGGCAGGAGGACCCCTTGAGACCAGGAGTTCAAGACCAGCCTAGACAACATAGCAACACTTTGTCCCCCCACCTCCCTGACACATACACACACACATACACACACACACACACACACACACACACACATACACAGAGGCACACACAATTAAATGTGCCAGGTATGGTAGCACACACCTGTAGTCCTTGCTACTTGGGAGGCTCAGGTGGAAATGTTACTTGAGCCCAGCAGTTCAAGGCTGCAGTGAGCTCTAATTGTACCACTACACTCTAGCCTGGGCAACAGAGTGAGACTGTGACTCAAAAAAATCAGGTTATTCTATCAGGAAAATGGCTTTTTCTTAACCACATCCCCCAGTGCCCATGCTGCCCTCAGTGCTGACTGCTACACAAGCCAGCCCAGGCATCTGCTATCAACCCTGTTTTTAGCCTCTCAGTTCTCCTCTATCCTTACCTTCCACTAACACAGAAACTGAGAGATATGGAACAAAACCCTCACAGAAGGAGCCTTTGAACCTTTTGTTTACTTTGCTGCCTATCCTAAGAGCTGGGTCTTTCATATTCATCTTTGCATACCCAGATGGTAGAATCATTCCTAATAATCATTAAAAATTAATAAATGAATATGTGTCTTTGGGATAAATGGAAAGAGTTCTGGTCTACAGATAAATACAGCTAAAGTAGAAAATTGTTTTAATATCATCATTAACATACTTTGGGACTTTTGACTAATAACGTGGTTGCTTTGTTCTCCATTTTGCAAAATAAGATAATTATCTTTCCTCCCTTCCATCCTCAAAAGGACATTTTGAGGTAGGTGTATTTGATTACTGCCAGGGATTATAATTCCATGAAACAAGGTGTATGTTACTGTTTCTCACCTTTTCTATCTGAAGAAAAGTACTGAAGCACAGACACTTCTAGGAATTGAAAAAGTATGTTTTCAGTTCCATCATGTCGGGCTGCGTTTCAAAACACAGGAAGAAGCATCTTGCTGCACAAACTCCTGGGAATAGTGAGATAGTTTCTAAGTATTTGATGGCTCCTAAAACTGCTATTGATAAAGTTGCACCATTATTTGGCTAGTGATTGACTGCATGTGTGTGGTTTTAATACAGAGAAGACATTATTTAAAAAATTTAGGAATTAGAACTGAAAAACAGATACACAATGGAATGGTTGCTTCTCATGTAGAATTTAGTGATTCACAGCTCTTGATCAAGGAATCCTTGGGACTCAATGAGATTATGGGTTTTCTAGTGAAGACTGAGTCAGACCTCATAATATCAGGCCCCGGATGAAGAGTGTGGGGACTCTGTCCACTGCTCTTTTTTCCCACTGGGCAAGTACACTTCAGGGCATTGTGTCCTGTGGGAGACTGACTCTGGTCAACATTGTATTTTTCAGGAGATAATCCTGGCTCTTCTTGGTTCTCTTTTAAGGCCCTGTGTGTGCTCTTCCTTTGGCCAGTGTCATATGTACACTTTCTTCCTTTATACTAGAAGTCTGTGTTCCTAAAGGCTAACAGTAAAATCAGCTCTCCAGATTTTCAAAGGACAGACATAATAGGCAAAAATCCATTTTGAAGCCTGGAGCTCAAGTGAATAGCAGCAATAGAATAAGGATAGTTTATCATCACTAATCCTCTGCTCAAAATGTTTCTTCCTGTCTCCCCAATCATCTTCTCCCTTTCCACCTCTCTCCCCTGTCTACATTTTTTCTGCTCCTTTTATCTTCCTTGAATAAAATACATAACTGAAATGGTTTTTGTGTTAATACATTTTTTGAGTAAGATTGTAAAATTTGGCCAGGCATGGTGACTCACACCTGTAATCCCAGCACTTTGGGAGGCTGAGGTGGGTGGATCATCTAGGGTCAGAAGTTCAAGACCTGCCTGGACAACGTGATGAAACCCCATCTCTGCCAAAAATACAAAAAAAATTAGCTGGGCGTGGTGGTGGGTGTCTGTAATCCCAGATATTCAGGAGGCTGAGGCAGGAGAAAGGCTTGACCCTGGGAGGCAGAGGTTGCAGTGAGCCAAGATCACACCACTGTACTCCAGCCTGGGCAACAAGAGCAAAAATCCATCCCAAAAAAATTGTAAAATCTCATTTCTTAATTTTAAAAGCAGGAGAGTTGAACATTTTGCCCTGCCTAAAGAAAAAAAGCAAATTGTTATATATTTATTTGTAACTGGAGAGGGTGAAGTGTGGGGCAAAGGGCAGTAGTGTGGAAAGAGAAATAATCTATCCTTGACACTAGTCTAAACTTTTCTATGTGACTTTTGAGCCTTTTCCTAATTTGGTGTCACTATGTAAGCAGCCAACTCCTCCAAGATGGATCCTGGACAGTCTACCAAAGATCCTTGCTTCCTGTCTCCATGGCCTCCTTAAGGACAGACATGAGCTCTAACAACATCATGGCCAATTACTAGCTGTGATAAATCATTCTGTCTCTCTGAACTTCAGTTTTCTCATTCATAGCTTCATGCCTGACATGCCTAACTCACAGTCAACAAGAGAACACAATGATAAAGTTGTGGAGATGTGAAAGTGCTCTGAGAAATATGAAGTTTTGTGAGAATGATCAGTGCTCTATTCCTGATCTCCAAAGTGAGTTTCCTCATTTTCCTGGTCAGTCAAGTCCAATTTATCTTTAATGATTACTGTCAATGCCCACTTGTTTTCTTTTTCTTTTTATTAAGAAAAAAAGTTAAACATGCACAATAGCAGAGAGTATAGCATAATGAACATCCAGGTACACATCACCCAGTTTCGGTGATTATCAACATGTGGAAAACCCTTTTCATTTATATTCCTCTGATTAGTTGGAAGAAAATTCTAATTCCTGAATTTTTAAAAATTCTTCAAATTATTTAAAATAAATAAGTAAATAATGACCACACTATAGCATGCCTTTACAAATACACAGTGAATCATTATCAAATAACTGATCAGAAGTCAAATTTATTATGGGCTCAAACCTATAATCCCAGCACTTTGGGAGGCCAGGGTGGGTGGATCACCTGAAGTCAGGAGTTCAAGACCAGCCTGGCCAACATGGTGAAATCCTGTATTATTTTTTTCTTTTGAGATGGAGTTTCACTCTTGTTGCCCAGGGTGGAGTGCAATGGTGCAATCTCAACTCATTGCAACCTCTGCCTCCTGGGTTCAAGCAATTCTCCTGCCTCATCCTCCTGAGTTGCTGGGGTTACAGGCATGCACCACCACACCTGACTAATTTTGTATTTTTGTAGAGATGGGGTTTCTCCATGTTGGTCAGGCTGATCTTGAATTCCTGACCTCAGGTGATCCACCTGTCTAAGCCTCCCAAAAGTGCTGGAATTACACGTGTGAGCAACCACACCAGGCCAAAAACCTGTCTTTATTAAAAATGCAAAAAATTAGTCAGACATGGTCGCAGGCACTTCTAATTCCAGGTACTTGGAAGGCTAAAACAGGAGAATGGCTTGAATCCAGAAGGCAGAGGTTGCGATGAGCCAAGATCATGCCACTGCACTCTAGCCTGGGCAAAGAAGTGAGACTCTGTCTCAAAAAAAGAAAAGAAATCAAATTTACTATCTTGATATGTCACACACATACACACACACTCTCACAGAGTCATGCACCACATAAAATGATGGACCACATAAACCAACAATGGTGGTCCTCTAAGATTATAATGAAACTGAAAAATTTCTATTGCTTAGCAGCATCACATTCCTCATAACATCATAGCACAATGCATTACTCACATGTTTGTGGTGCTGCTGGTATAAACCTATTGTGCTGCCTGTAGTATAAAAATAGAGAGAGAGATCCAAGATGGCCAACCACTAGCAGCTCAGGCTTGTAGCTCCCAGTGAAAGCACAGAGAACGAGAGGACACCACACTTTCAGGTGAGTTCTTGTTGCTCAAGGACCAGGAGATTCCCAGCGGAGGAGCCCCATGGGTCGCCAGAGTGACTCTTGCAGCTGGCACTGCGGTTTTGCCAGTGCCCCGGTGCAGCAGTTCTTGGTGCAGAGTAAACTGGACTGGTTCCCCTTTTGGCTGATGTTTGAAGCTGATTGAAGAAGGGAATTAGGAGGGAAGCAAGATGGGAGATTCCCAGACAGAAAAGCACCAAGGATCTTGATGCCACTGTTTTAGCCAGTGCAGTGAGTTGCTCACATTTTGGCTATGGGAATTAACAAGGTGGACGTCCACTAAGAGACCTAATTTGAAAGTTGGTAATTACAAAGATGACACGTGTTTAAATTTACAATGATGAGAAGAAACCAGCATAAAAAGGCTGAGAATACTCAAAATCAGAATGTCTCTCCCTCTACAGGGGATCACAGTTCCTCATCAACAGGAAAACAAGGCCTGATGGAGAACAAGTGCATTCCATTAACAGAATCAGGCTTCAGAAGGTGGATAATAAGAAACTCCTGTGAGTTAAAAGAACATGTTCTAGCCCAATGTAAATAAACTAAGAACTTTGAAAAAAGATTTGATGAAATCCTAACGAGAATAGACAATTTAGAGAGGAATATAAGTGAATTAATGGAACTGAAGAATACTATATGAGAACTCTGAGAAGTATGCACAGGTTTTAACACTCGAACTGATCAAGCAGAAGAAAGGATATCAGAGGTCGAAGACCAACTTAATGAAATGAGAAGACAAGATTAGAGAAGAAAAAGTAAAAAGGAATGAACAAAGTCTCCAAGAAATATGGGACTATGTGAAAAGACCTAATTTACGTTTGATAGGTGTACCTGAATGTCATGAAGAGAATGAATCCAAGCTGGAAAATATTCTTCAGGATATTATTCAGGAAAACTTTCCTAACCTAGTAAGGTGGGACAATACTCATCTCCAGGTAATACAAAGAACACCACAAAGATATTCCTCAAGTAGAGCAACCCCAAGATACATAATTGTTAGATTCACCAGGGTTGAAATAAAGGAGAAAATTCTAAGGGCAGCTAGAGAGAAAGGTCAGTTTACCCATAAAGGGAAGCCTATCAGACTTACAGCAGATCTCTCAGCAGAAACCCTACAAGCTAGAAGAGAGTGAGGGTTAATATTCAATATCCTCAAAGAAAAGAATTTTCAACCCAGAATCTCATATCCAGCCAAACTGAGCTTTATAAATGAAGGAAAAATAAAATTTTTCATAAACAAGCAAGCACTCAGAGACTTCATCACCACCAGGCCAGCCTTACAAGAGCTTCTGAAAGAAGCACTACACACAGAAAGGAACAACCAGTATTACTCATCCCAAAAACTTACCAAAAGATAAAGAGTATCTCCATAATGAAGTATTTATATCAACTATGTGCAAAATAGCCAGACAGCATTAAATGACAATATTAAACTCACAAATATCAATATTAATCCTAAATTTAAATGGATTAAATGCCCCAATCAAAGACACAGACACACAAACTGAATGAAAGTCAAAACACATCAGCACTCTGTATCCAGATCCATCTCATAAGCAAGGACACACAAAGACTCAAAACAAAAGGTTGGAGGAAGACTCACCAATCAAATGGAGAGGAAAGAAAAAGAAAACAACAGGAGTTGTAACTTTCATCTCTGACAAAATAGACTACAATAGTAACCAAGACTAAAAGAAACAAAGGACATTACAAAATGATAAAAAGATCAATGCAACAATAGGAGTCAATGATCATAAATATAAATGTACCATATAGGGGTACCCAGATATATAAGACAAGTTTTCAATGACTTATAAAGAGACTTGGACTCCCACACTAATAGCGGGAGACTTTGACACCACATTGTTAATATTCAACAGATCAACGACATAGAAAATTAAGAGAGACATTTATGATTGGAACTCAGACCTTGGACAAGTAAACTCAGTGTTTATAGAATTCTTCACCCAAGGTCCACAGAACATATTTTTTTTAGTAACACATTACACCTATTTTGAAAGTGACCACATTTAATATATATATATATAGAAAGAGAGAGAGAGAGAGAGAGAGAGAGAGAGAGAGAGAGAGAGAGAACACATACAATTATGCACAGTATCTAATACTTGATAATAAGTGACTGTGATACTGGTTTATGTATTTGCTATACTTTTCTTTCATTATGTTAGAGTACACTCCTTCTACTTAAAAACAAACAAACAAAAGGTAAATGTGAAATAGCCTCAGGCAGGACCTTCAGGATGTTTCCAGAAAAAGGCATTGTTATCCTGGAGAGGACAGCTCCATGCATGATATTGCCCCTAAAGACCTTCCAGAAAGACAAGATGTGGAAGTGGAAAACAGTGATAATGATGATCTCGACTCTGTAGGCCTAGGCTAATGTGTGTGTTTATATCTAGTTTTTAACAAGAGTTTAAAAAGTTAAAAAAAATTGAAAAAAGCTTATAGAATAACGATATAGAGAATAATTTAAACTTAGTCTTATTTATATAAGAGTCAAAATGTTGCCTTTCTTTTTTTGAGACAGTTTCACTGTTGTAACCCAGGCTGGACTACAATCATGCAATCTTGGCTCACTGCAACCTCTGCCTCCCAGGTTCAAGCAATTTTCCTGCCTCAGACGCCCAAGGAGCTGAGATTACAGTAAAAATTAAAAGGTAAAAAAGTTACAGTAACCGACTAGCACAGTGGCTCACACCTGTAATCTCAATGCTTTGAGAGCCCAAGAAGGGAGAATCACTTAAACCCTAAAGTTGGAGACCAGCCTGGGCAACACAGCAAAACTCCATCTCTACAAAAACAAACAAACAAACAAAAAATTAGTTGGGCATGGTTGTGTGTACCTGTAGTCCCAGCTACTTGGGCGGCTGATATAAGAGAATTGCTTGAGCCTGGGGGAGGTCGAGAGACTGTAGTGAACCATGATTGTGCCACTGCACTCCAGCATAGGTGACAGAGAGAGACCCTGTCTAAAAAAAAATTACAATAAGCAAGTTAATTTATTATTGAAGCAAGTAAAGTGTTTTTTTAAACATAAATTGTGTCATCTATGAGCACATTGTTCCTCAAGTCTACAGTGGAATATAGAGGCAAGATCCCATTCAAGTTTGATTTTTGGCTGAGACATTCACTCATCACTCACTTACTCACTGACTCACCCAGAGCAACTTCCAGCTCTGCAAGCTTCACTCAGGTGGAGCTATACAGGTGTTCCTTATTAAAAACATTTCTTTTTTAATTTTTTATTGGATTTTAGGTTTTGGGGTACATGAGCAGAGCATGCAAGACAGTTGCGTAGGTACACACATGGCAGTGTGCTTTGCTTTTCTTCTCCCCTTCACCCACATTTGGCATTTCTCCCCAGGCTATCCCTCCCCACCTCCCCCTCCCACTGGCCCTCCCCTTTTCCCCCCAATAGACCCCAGTGTTTAGTACTCCCCTCTCTATGTCCATGTGTTCTCATTTTTCATCAACCACCTATGAGTGAGAATATGCGGTGTTTCATTTTCTGTTCTTGTGTCAGTTTGCTGAGGATGATGTTCTCCAGATTCATCCATGTCCCTACAAACGACACAAACTCATCATTTCTGATTGCTGCATAATATTCCATGGTGTATATGTGCCACATTTTTCCAATCCAGTCTATTATCAATGGGCATTTGGGTTGATTCCAGGTCTTTGCTATTGTAAACAGTGCTGCAATAAACATTCGTGTACATGTGTCCTTATAGTAGAAGGATTTATAGTCTTTTGGATATATACCCAGTAATGGGATTGCTGGGTCAAATGGAATTTCTATTTCTAAGGCCTTGAGGAATCGCCACACTGTCTTCCACAATGGTTGAACTAATTTACACTCCCACCAACAGTGTAGAAGTGTTCCTTTTTCTCCACATCCTCTCCAGCATCTGTTGTCTCCAGATTTTTTAATGATCGCCATTCTAACTGGCGTGAGATGGTATCCCAATGTGGTTTTGATTTGCATCTCTCTGATGACCAGTGACGATGAGCATTTTTTCATATGATTGTTGGCCTCATTCATATATGTCTTCTTTCGTAAAGTGTCTGTTCATATCCTTTGCCCACTTTTGAATGGGCTTGTTTGTTTTTTTCCTGTAAATCTGTTTGAGTTCTTTGTAAATTCTGGATATCAGCCCTTTGTCAGATGGGTAGACTGCGAAAATTTTTCCCCATTCTGTTGGTTGCCGATCCACTCTAGTGACTGTTTCTTTTGCCGTGCAGAAGCTGTGGAGTTTCATTAGGTCCCATTTGTCTATTTTGGCTTTTGTTGCCAATGCTTTTGGTGTTTTGTTCATAAAGTCCTTGCCTACTCCTATGTCCTGGATAGTTTTGCCTAGATTTCCTTCTAGGGTTTTTATGGTGCCAGGTCTTATGTTTAAGTCTTTAATCCATCTGGAGTTAATTTTAGTGTAAGGTGTCAGGAAGGGGTCCAGTTTCTGCTTTCTGCACATGGCTAGCCAGTTTTCCCAACACCATTTGTTAAATAGGGAATCCTTTCCCCATGGCTTGTTTTTGTCAGGTTTATCAAAGATTGTATAGTTGTATGTATGTTGTGTTGCCTCCGGTGCCTCTGTTTTGTTCCATTGGTCTATATCTCTGTTTTGGTACCAGTACCATGCTGTTTTGATTACTGTAGCCTTGTAGTATAGTTTGAAATCCGGTAGTGTGATGCCCCCCGCTGTGTTCTTTTTGCTTAGAATTGACTTGGCTATGCGGGCTCTCTTTTGGTTCCATATGAAGTTCATGGTGGTTTTTTCCAGTTCTGTGAAGAAAGTCAGTGGTAGCTTGATGGGGATAGCGTTGATTCTGTAAATTACTTTGGGCATTATAGCCATTTTCACGATATTAATTCTTCCTAACCATGAACATAAAATGTTTCTCCATCTGTTTGTGTCCTCCCTGATTTCGTTGAGCAGTGGTTTGTAGTTCTCCTTGTAGAGGTCTCTTACGTTCCTTGTGAGTTGTATTCCAAGGTATTTTATTCTTTTTGTAGCAATTGCGAATGGCAGTTCCCTTTTGATTTGGCTTTCTTTAAGTCTGTTGTTGGTGTAGACGAATGCTTGTGATTTTTGCACATTGATTTTATATCCTGAGACTTTGCTGAAGTTGCTTATCAGTTTCAGGAGTTTTTGGGCTGAGGCAATGGGGTCTTCTAGGTATACTATCATGTTGTCTGCAAATAGAGACAATTTGGCTTCCACCTTTCCTATTTGAATACCCTTTATTTCTTTTCCTTGCCTGATTGCTCTGGCTAGAACTTCCAGTACTATATTGAATAGGAGTGGTGCGAGAGGGCATCCTTGTCTAGTGCCAGATTTTAAAGGGAATGCTTCCAGTTTTTGCCCATTCAGTATGATATTGGCTGTTGGTTTGTCATAAATAGCTTTTATTACTTTGAGATACGTTCCATCGATACCGAGTTTATTGAGGGTTTTTAGCATAAAGGGCTGTTGAATTTTGTCAAATGCCTTCTCTGCATCAATTGAGATAATCATGTGGTTTTTGGTTTTGGTTCTGTTTATGTGGTGAATTACGTTGACAGACTTGCGTATGTTGAACCAGCCTTGCATCCCTGGGATGAATCCTACTTGATCATGATGAATAAGTTTTTTGATTTGCTGTTGCAATCGGCTTGCCAATATTTTATTGAAGATTTTTGCATCTATGTTAATCATGGATATTGGCCTGAAGTTTTCTTTTCTCGTTGGGTCTCTGCCAGGTTTTGGTATCAGGATGATGTTGGTCTCATAAAATGATTTGGGAAGGATTCCCTCTTTTTGGATTGTTTGAAATAGTTTTAGAAGGAATGGTACCAGCTCCTCCTTGTGTGTCTGCTAGAATTTGGCTGTGAACCCGTCTGGACCTGGGCTTTTTTTGTGTGGTAGGCTCTTAATTGCTGCCTCAACTTCAGACCTTGTTATTGGTCTATTCATAGTTTCAGCTTCCTCCTGCTTTAGGCTTGGGAGGACACAGGAGTCCAGGAATTTATCCATTTCTTCCAGGTTTACTAGTTTATGCGCATAGAGTTGCTTGTAATATTCTCTGATGATGGTTTGAATTTCTGTGGAATCTGTGGTGATTTCCCCTTTATCATTTTTTATTGCATCTATTTGATTGTTCTCTCTTTTATTTTTAATCAATCTGGCTAGTGGTCTGTCTATTTTGTTGATCCTTTCAAAAAACCGGCTCTTGGATTTATTGATTTTTTGAAGGGTTTTTCGTGTCTCAATCTCCTTCAGCTCAGCTCTGATCTTAGTTATTTCTTGTCTTCTGCTGGGTTTTGAGTTTTTTTGATCTTGCTCCTCTAGCTCTTTCAATTTTGACGATAGGGTGTCAATTTTGGATTTCTCCATTCTCCTCATATGGGCACTTATTGCTATATACTTTCCTCTAGAGACTGCTTTAAATGTGTCCCAGAGGTTCTGGCATGTTGTGTCTTCGTTCTCATTGGTTTCGAAGAACTTCTTTATTTCTGCCTTCATTTCGTTGTTTACCCAGTCAACATTCAAGAGCCAGTTGTTCAGTTTCCATGAAGCTGTGCGGTTCTGGGTCGGTTTCTGAATTCTGAGTTCTAACTTGATTGCACTATGGTCTGAGAGGCTGTTTGTTATGATTTCAGTTGTTTTGCATTTGTTGAGCAGTGCTTTACTTCCAATTATGTGGTCAATTTTAGAGTAGGTGTGATGTGGTGCTGAGAAGAATGTGTATTCTGTGGATTTGGGGTAGAGAGTTCTGTATATGTCTATCAGGTCTGCTTGCTCCAGGTCTGAGTTCAAGCCCTGGATATCCTTGTTGTTTTTCTGTCTGGTTGATCTGTCTAGTATTGACAGTGGAGTGTTAAAGTCTCCCACTATTATTGTGTGGGAGTCTAAGTCCTTTTGTAAGTCATTAAGAACTTGCCTTATGTATCTGGGTGCTCCTGCATTGGGTCCATATATGTTTAGGATCGTTAACTCTTCTTGTTGTATCGATCCTTTTACCATTATGTAATGGCCTTCTTTGTCTCTTTTGATCTTTGTTGCTTTAAAGTCTATTTTATCAGAGATGAGAATTGCAACTCCTGCTTTTTTTTGCTTTCCATTAGCTTGGTAAATCTTCCTCCATCCCTTTATTTTGAGCCTTTGTGTATCCTTGCATGTGAGATGGGTTTCCTGGATACAGCACACTGATGGGTTTTGTATTTTTATCCAATTTGCCAGTCTGTGTCTTTTGATTGGTGCATTTAGTCCATTTACATTTAGGGTTAATATTGTTATGTGTGAATTTGATACTGCCATTTTGATGCTAAGTGGCTGTTTTGCCTGTTAGTTGTTGTAGATTCTTCATTATGTTGAAGCTCTTTAGCATTCAGTGTGATTTTGGAATGGCTGGTACTGGTTGATCCTTTCTATGTGTAGTGCCTCTTTTAGGAGCTATTGTAAAGCAGGCCTCGTGGTGACAAAATCTCTGAGTACTTGCTTGTTCGCAAAGGATTTTATTTTTCCTTCACTTCTGAAGCTCAGTTTGGCTGGATATGAAATTCTGGGTTGAAAGTTCTTTTCTTTAAGAATGTTGAATATTGGCCCCCACTCTCTTCTGGCTTGTAGTGTTTCTGCCGAGAGATCTGCTGTGAGTCTGATGGGCTTCCCTTTGTTGGTGACCCGACCTTTCTCTCTGGCTGCCCTTAGTATTCTCTCCTTTATTTCAACCCTGTTGAATCTGACGATTATGTGCCTTGGGGTTGCTCTTCTTGCGGAATATCTTTGTGGTGTTCTCTGTATTTCCTGCAATTGAGTGTAGGCCTGTCTTGCTAGGTGGGGGAAATTTTCCTGGATGATGTCCTGAAGAGTATTTTCCAGCTTGGATTCATTCTCTTCGTCCCCTTCTGGTACACCTATCAAACATAGGTTAGGTCTTTTCACATAGTCCCACATTTCTTGGAGACTTTGTTCATTCCTTTTTGCACTTTTTTCTCTGATCTTGGTTTCTCATTTTATTTCATTGAGTTGGTCTTCGACTTCGGATATTCTTTCTTCTGCTTGGTCAATTCGGCTATTGAAACTTGTGTTTGCTTTGTGAAGTTTTCGTATTGTGTTTTTCAGCTCCTTTAATTCATTCATATTCCTCTCTAAGGTATCCATTCTTGTTATCATTTCCTCGAATCTTTTTTCAAATCTTTTTTCAAGGTTCTTAGTTTCTTTGCATTGATTTAATACATGATCTTTTAGCTCACAAAAGTTTCTCATTATCCATCTTCTGAAGTCTAATTCCGTCATTTCATCACAGTCATTCTCCGTCCAGCTTTGTTCCCTTGCTGGTGAGGAGTTTTGGTCCTTTCTAGGAGGCGAGGTGTTCTGGTTTCGGGTGTTTTCCTCCTTTTTGCGCTGGTTTCTTCCCATCTTTGTGGATTTGTCCACTGGTCGTCTGCGTAGTTGCTGACTTTTCGATTGGGTCTCTGAGTGGACACCCAGAATGTTGATGATGAAGTATTTCTGTTGCTTTGTTTTTCTTCTGCCAGTCTAGCCCCTTCGCTGTATGACTGCTGAGGTCCCCTCCAGACCCTGCTTGTCTGGGGTGCACCTCTAGCAGCTGTGGCACTGCGAGGGATGCTACCAGTTTCTTTTTCTGCTATCTTTGTCCCAGGATGATGCTTGGCTAATGTCAGTCTTTTGGATATAGAGGGGTCAGGGAGCTGCTTGAGGAGACAGTTTGTACTTTATAGGGGTTTAATTGCTGAGCTGTGTGCTCTGTTGTTCCTTCAGGGATGTTAGACTGCTATGTTTGATTCTGCTGCAACACAGCTCATTAAACAACCCTTTTTTTTTCTCAAATGCTCTGTGTTGAGGGGTTTGGGCTTTATTTTTGGATGTTCAATGAGGTGCCCTGCCCAGCTAGAAGGCAGACTAGCCACTGTTTGGTTGCCGAGGCTCTGCGCTGCTGTTGTGTGATTCGCCCTGTTCCTGCAGGCTCTGCTGTGGTCTCCGCCATGCCCTGCGGTGGAGTCTCTTCGTTGTAGCGTGTTGCCTCAGCAACGGCAGGCTGCGTCAGCAGTGGGCGTGTTTCTCAGTAGGGACGGGTTGCCTCGGCAACGGCTGGCTGCGTCAGCAGTGGGCGTGTATCTCAGTTGGGGCGGGTTGCCTCGGTAGTGGTGGATGCCCCTCCCCCACAGAGCGTCTCAGACCATCAGCTCGGGATTGTTTGAAATCGCGGTTTTGTTCGTCCCACTGGCTATCCCAAACGATCTGTCCCTGCAATCCCCTGGGCTGGGCTACTGTCCAAGTCTCGTTCAGTCTCAAGTCCAGCACTCTCAAGTCTCAGGTTGCCAGTTCAACAAGGCACCCGACCAAGTGCGCCCTGTGGGGATTGCTGGGTAGGGCCGGCCGCCGCCGCCCCGGCTGCCGGCTTCGCCAGGCAGACCTACTGCCTGGCGTCCTGTGTCTTTTTATACTTGGGAGTTTCCCCGTTCTGTGGGCAACAAAGATCAGTCTGGAAATGCAGCTCTGACTCACCATTTGCGGATTCAACGCGAGCTCCAATCCTGGGTTGTTCTCACAGCGCCATCTTGAGTCCTCCCTCTAAAAACATTTCATACCTTATTTTTATTGTACCGTTTGTGTTATTGATACACAATTTAGATACATATTTGTGTTCAGATATACAAATGCTTACCATAATATTACAGTTGCTTGAAGTGTTCAGTACAGTAACATGCTGTACAGTTTTGTAGCCCAGGAGCAACAAGCTATACCATATAGCCTAGGTGTGTAGGAGGTTGTGAGATCTACTGTAAGTACACACTATGATGTTCACAAAAGGACAAAATTGCCTAAACACGTATTTCTCAAAACGTATCCCTCCCTGTTGATGACTGGTATTTATACACATTTATATATGTGTATATATCTATGCATTTATATACACATATATGTGTGTATGTCTGTATACTACATATATATATGTTGTGTGTAATTATATATTTAATTTGGTTTGTATAAATTGAGTCAAACAAGTTTCACCCATTGTTTTTGGTGGATATGTCTTTCTAGTATCTTTTTTCTTTCTTTTTTTTTTAAAAAAAAGAGTCAGAGAAAGATCCAAGATGGCCGTTTATGAACAGCTTAGGATTGCAGCTCCCAGTGACAATGCAGAGGGTGAGTGGACACCACATTTCCAGATGGATTTTTATTGCCCATAGACCAGGAGATTCCCAGGCAGAGAAGTCCCACGGGTCGCCAGTGCAGATGTTTTGGCCAGCACGGCTGCTCTGCCAGTACAGCTGCTTTGCCTGGTGCAGCTGCTTTGTCGGCGCCCCAGTGTGGCAATTCTCCATACAAAATACACTGGTCTGGGTGCCCTTTTAGCTGGTGATTCAAGCCCGGGGAAGTCGCCCAGTCATCTGACCAAAAAGGGACTGAACAGGGAGCCAGGCCAGGACATTCCTGGGTAAAAAAATCGCCACAAATTTCAGCGCCACTGTTTAAGCTGGCACAATGAGTCGCAGCATGGGGAATCACAGAGATCATGGCATCTTTTCAGCAGGCAACTGGAACACCTGTGAGAGAGTTGACTGTTCAACTAAAAAAAATAAAGGCTCTGAGGCAGGGAGCCAGGTGATCAGGCTCAACTGGTCCCACCCCCATAAAAGAACAGCAATCAGAAACTCTCTGGGTTGAGAGTTTCACAGCAAGCACAGCTGAACCTGGAATGGTCCACCTCTGTGGAGGAGGGGCGTCCACCATTACCAAGGCACTCCACCACTATGGAGGTAGTCCACCATTGCTGAGGCAGCCTGCCATTGCCAAGGGAACCCACCGCTGCCAAGGCAACTGCCATTATAGACAGAGTCCACCAATACAGAGGTTGGCCCCCATTGCCGAGGCAGTTCTAACTACCCCCGTATAAACAGGACTGCAGGGAAGTTCACATGGCAGTTGGAAACCCTTCTCCTCCTGCTCCTCCTCCTCCTCCCCCCAGATCCCATGGTCTCAAGGTCAACTTCATTCCTATTCTATGCTATTTGAGACCTCTCTTAGAATAAATAAAGCATCCTTATAATAAATGGCTTCATTTGCTTTTGCTAGTTTGGTTTCTAGCACCTGTAACCAAGAGTCCCAACCAGCTCATGCCACCCTGATGCAGCTGCCACAACCCCCTCTGGCCTGCTCAACAGTGACCTCTTCTGTGTCCCCAGAGCCTCAGCATGGAAAGCTGAGGTGGGCTCACCCTGGGACCTGGCTGCAGCTGCTCCAGAGGCCTGCCTGCTCTCCTTCCACCAAAGCTACAGCATCTGTCTGTGCAGCAGAAACAGTTTAGAAACAAGGCACTGTGCACTCACAAATTTCCTTCCAAATACTTATTCGGTAAAGTACAGGAATCAGAAAGTACAGCATCACCCTGTATGTAAAGGTCATGAAATGATTATCCAATCCTCAAGAGATTCCAGGGTTTCTGTCCCTCCCTATTCATGGCTACACATAGCCTCTGACCTTCCTCAGCCTCCAACTGGGGCCTGGGGACTGGAGCTGCCCGGGGAGCACCTTTCCACCCTCTCACCTGACCTCTGGCCTCTGGCTCCTGGCTGGCTGAGCTATGCAGGCCTCCAGGGGCTGGGGTGAGCCCCTGCTGCCTCTGATGTCAGCCTGTCCCTATCCAGGAGGCTGCTGTGCCTCCAGCCCTCTCTCACCATGTTCTTTCCTTTCCACATTCACTTTCCCTGAGTACCCCAATCTGTTCAGACACAGAGCGTGATCCCAACATACCAGGAAGACAAAGGAGTCACACGGAGCCAGAAAATCCCCCCAGAGCCTCTGCTTCTGACCTCTGGAGCCAACGTAGCCACACAGGGCCTAGGTTCTCAGTGGCAGACAGTGCAGCTGTGGTCACATGTGCCCTGCTTGCTAAGGGAGCTGACCCTGAGGCAATGAGGCCTCTCTGGCCTCCACCGATGGTGCAAATCCCATAGCAGGGATCATCAGAGCTGGAATCTCCACATCCGCGGGACTGAGGGGCCTGTGGGAGGCTCCACCCTTCATACCAAAATGTAAAGAAAGAAGGTGGGAGCACAGGCGCTGCAGGTGGTCTCTGGCCACACTTTCATATCTGACAGTCCAGGTCCGGGTTCCAGAGAGGCGCTCAGAACACAAAATGTGAGTGACCCAGGTGCTGTCCAGAGGGCTCATGCAGCTCAGGGTTACAGGCCTCAGGGTGGGACACTTCAGGCTGGCACCCTCAGAGTCCATGGGGAGCACTGGGGCTGCAGGTGGAGATGGGAGCATATGTAGGGGAGACATAGAGGAGTCGCCAGAGAAGCAGCCTTTGGTGGGTTTTCCTGCTCACTGCAGTGAACAAGGGCTTGAACATGTGGCCAGGGAGCCTGTAGCTTATCTGGAACCACCTACCTCCTGTTTTCAATATTACTCAGAACTAGGAATGGTTTTATACGTTAAATATTGGGAAAAAAATCAAAAGAGGAAAAATATTTCATGACACATGGAAGTTACATGAAAGTCAAACTTTGGGGCGGGCAAATCTGCTTTTCTGGGAGCAGGGTTTTCCACTGATGGAGCAGTTCATTCCACAAAGCAGAGTGGAGGGGCCACACCAAGACCCCGTGGCCGGCAAACCTCCAGTGTTTATTCTCAGGAATTTGAAGAAAACATTTGTTGACCTTTGCTGAAAACAATCAAGACCCATTAAAGATTTCTCACCTTAGAAGCCCAAGGAGAAACAGTGATGTGTAGTGGGGCTTCACAGAGAAGAATTCACCACTTCCTCCCAGGAGGTGTGATCAGGCCTGTCCTGGGAGTCATTTTCCAAGTCTCCTTCTATCCTTGACCATTTCTGTTGGGCTCCGGGGATTTCCATCTATGCTTGTGCTCTGCCTCTGCTGTTTGTGTGTCTGTCTTCTGTTTCATTTCTTGTCTTTTTCTTGGCTTTGTGCATAGCTTATGATCATAACCCACATTTTTACATATGACTCATAGCAGGAAAAATTTGATATGGTCAGAAAGGTGACCGTGTAGCCTTTCACTGTAACAGAAGGTGCTAAACACTTCCAGGTTGTCTTGTCTGGGCTGTTCTGCACCTCGGTAGAGACAGGCATTTTCATGGAGAAGGCTGGTGATGATGCCACCATGGATTCTTGTATGGAGATGCCCCTGAAATGTAGAGCCATAGAAATGCAATTGATCCCTGCCCTCCAGAGAGATGGTCACAGGCATGACACTGTTGTCCTACAAGATACACTTTTGTTTCTGGCTGCAAATTCATTTCCACATTCCTGATTGTATACACAGTATCTTCCTCGGGGTCTCATTGAAACTGGTTTTTATATTACTGGTTCCTTGTTAACTAAGGGGTTAAATAAAATCTTTGGCATGAATTTATTTTATATTCACACTTAAAATTTTTGGCTTTTTAATAGATTCATGAATATCCATGACCTCAGGTGACGATATGATCCTTACAGACTCGAGAATGTTGGAGCAGCTGTTCTGTGGACCAGACACAGCAGTGAGAGGGCCCAGGAGTGCCACACCTGGGCATTGGCCTTGGGAAGTGCTCCTTTCTCCCCCACAAAGATGCAACCAAGGCTGCCTCAGAACCCCACTGACTTGGTGTCCTCTCTCTTGTAGCTTCAGGTGCAAATGGACGATAGAGTGCTCTAAAGTTAAATTCAAAAAACCTGCTTCTCAATTCTCTTTAACTTGCTCACACACTGAGATTTGTGAATCATATTTTACTTGATGCAAAATTGTTCTGGAGTCAGTGAAAACTTCTTTCAAGCAGGCATGCTAATTTGTTTTACATCAGCACCAAATTCATGAAATACTTTTAAAATTATATAAAACAAGACAAATGCTAGATAGAAGTGCATTATGAGCACAGCCCTTTCCCTGACCCCAGAGGACTTTTGATACTTTTTTAAACCCAGTGCTGAATCAATACACCATTTCAGTTGTCATACCCTGTTTTTTGCCAGCTAAAACTAACTCTCCTTTCCCTGACTAAATGCTGTTCAGGCTTTATGTTAGGCTTTTGGAGCTGAGCAGACTCCATCTTGGCTCCCACATTTTAATAACCTTCTCTGCATCAAGTATGCAATTATAGTATAAATCAAGGTCAGAATGTCTCTGGGCACCCAGGAATGCCTTTGTTGACAATAGGCCAAGTAAAGTGGTATCAGCAGAGCCTGGAAACACAGCTGCAGTGAGCACCCAGGGCCTGCCTTATCATAGGTTGTATGTCTTTCATGATAGCTGTGCTCCTCACACCTGGCACTGTTTTATTTCTTAGTATCAGTTTTTCTTTTTAACTTTTTGCTTACTCTACTTTGTGAAAACTTTGTTTTGACTAGGTTCCCCCCTTCCTCTTAAAACTAGTGTATAAAAGACCAGCTAACTTTTTCTTCATGGCTGTGAGAATTTTGGGCATTAACCACTCTTGGTCGCCGGCTTAATAAAGGACTCATAATTTATTCTCAGAATGTGGTGTGTTCCTTGACTTGCTTGGGTACAACACAATTTGGCTTAGCCAGTCTGGCTGGTCAGGCTCTCTTGGTAAATATCTGAAGGCCCCAGTGGTTAGCAGTAGGTGGGAGCTGTGGTCCCCTTCTCATGAGTGACAAGGGGAATGGTGCTATAAGGCAAGTCTGGGACCAAATTTTTGCTAAATGTTTCCAAGTATGCACAAAATCCTGTTCTTGTGGCCAGGGGTAGCTCCACTGTCAGCCTTCAGAAATTCTCAACAGCACTTTGCCTGAAAACTTGACTCTGAGGTCACTGCAGTGACCTTCTGGCAGCAGGCATCAAACACACATGAGCCAAGCCTCCGAATCCTGCCTGCAGCACAGGGGAGAGGTGGGCAGGGCTCAAAATTCCAGACCCCCAGGAATGCGCTTAAAGTATCAGGATGCTGGGCTTTTGGAACTCCAGCTGCATCCAGGGACTGGCTGGGCCTGAACAATCTTCCTAATCATCTGCTTATGTTGAATAATCCTCAGTTCACCAGTGAAAAATGATTTCTAACATCTGGTGTCTACACCAGAATGAAACCCTGTGGTGTAGATTTCAATAACGACATTGACAGTGCTCAGTAACCACCTACACAGAGCGGACCCATGATAGAATGTTTCAAGCAGCTGCTATGATGCAGATTACAGTAACTCACACAGACATTGCAATTTTTATGCACAAGTATTTTTGAAGTTAATTACCACCTGGGTAATAATACTCCTCTTTTTCAGGGGATGGAGAGAAATTCATACACCAGCACATGAATCTCACCAGAATGCCAGGAGGACATTGTCATTCATCCCCAGGGGCTGGGCACTAGAACAGCAAGGCCTGGTCTCAGCCTCCATCATTGCCATTTTTAAAGTCTCAATGGTTGTTTCTGCATGAAGTATGGCAGGCCAGGTCTCACTCATGCAGGCCTTTGTAACAACCACTTCAGTGCTGACTGGGTGGTGAAGTTAAATATTAAAAGCTGAAAGAGCCAGTGCTCTTGTACAAAGGCTGGAATGCAGCAAAAGTCCATGAAGAGTTGTGCCTAGGCCTTTCCTTGCCTTGAAGCATGACAAAATCACGAAGGAATTCTTAACATGACCCATTTAGGATTAAACAAGTTTTACTGTGAGTCTGGAGAAACTCCGCAGGCCTCCTCCTCAAAGAAGTTTATTGGAGTCTGAAGGGACTCCCCAGACCTCTGTGATTTAGCAGAAGACAAGATAACGGCAATCACCCCAGACCCTTGACCCATTTAGAGACAGTTACTGAGGCTCCAGAATAAGGTCTTCAGGACTCAGACCTTAGTTACAGATTAAAAGAAGTGGATCACTTATGTCTTTAGACGAATGCATACTTACATGTAGACATGTAGCTTAGAAGGTATATAAGCTCTGGAAAAATGCGATTTTGAGATGGTCTTGCAATAATTTCCAGGCCTTCTCCCTGTAACCAGTTGCAGAAATAAACACTCTCTTCCCAGTTCATCTGCATCTTGTTATTGGGCTGTGAGAAACAGTAGCCTCACCCTCAGTTTGGTGTGGAAACAAAGGAGCCTCACATTTGCATTTTGCACTCAGCTGTGCAAGTTCTGTAGCTGGTCTTGCTAACTACTGTCCCAGCCCAGGAGCTCTGAGCTGACCCCTTCCACAGTGGCTCCTCGCCACCACCTGCCTGAAGCTCTGGGCTGCATACCTAGAGCCAGGAGATTCTGGGATCTCATCAGGGGCTCATACGGCACAGTGAATGGTGGCTGGGACCACCCAGCAAAGTCTAAGGCAGTCACAGGTGAGGGGCAGGTGCCGGCTGAGAAGAGTCCCTGAAAGGAAAACTGTACGGCCAGCTCCCACTTCCCCTCCTGGCCCAGGGTCCCGCTCCCACTTCCCCAAGTGGCACCGCCACCCTCTTTCTTAAATTTACATTCTCAGTCTTCAGCATGTACCATACAAGGGAAGATCATGGGTAACATAATAAACAGAAAAAATAAATAAATTAAGCTGCCTGCTTCTCCACTGCTCATGACAGGTGTCTGAGTGATTCCAGTGGCAAGACATATAAGTTAGACTTCCGTGTGGGTTTAATGTGGCAGCCTATTTGGCATTTCTTCCTTTTCTTTGTTGCATTATTAGAAAAGTCAGAATTAAACAGTTTCCTCCTCTTGCCATGTCTTTGGAGGACCAAGCACTTCAGGCCTCAGGGAAGGCTCCTCTACTTGTGTTCAGAGGTCTGGGCTGGCTGCACCATCATGGCTGGTGGTGAAGGGGGAGCAGAGTGTTTCCTTTGGGTGGAGGAATAAGGAAGATACAGCAGAAAACTTGAGAGGGTGGGGAAGAGGGAATGTGGAGAGGTTTCCAGAAGAAGCTATGGAAGCTGAAGCTGATCCGGGGAATTCTGCCTGACGTGCTGGGAAGACCCTGGGCCTTGGCTTGCCTGCTGGGGCATGAAAACAAATCACAAGGCAACAAAACAAAAAAAGCATGGCTGGGGTGCTGCTTCCATTTCATGGGAAGAGGCCTCAGAGAAACCATGGCCCAGGGGCTCCATGTGAGAGTCACCTCCAGCACAAGGGTGGCTTTGCACCCACCCACCCTACCCTGGCCTCTAAGACTCCCATCCAGTAGAGAGAGAGCTGAACTGCAGGAGCCCCTCGGGCAGCACTGGCCCTCCACGCTTAACAGGGATGTGTCCAGCTTCCCTCAGAAGCCGGCCCACCCTGGGCTGACCTGCAGGGCCATCCTGAAGTCAGCATCCCTCTGGGGTGCTGAAAGAAGCGGCTCCCTGTCCTCAATATAAAGAGAAAACCTAAAATGCTAAGTAATCAGCATTGAGACCACAGGGCTGTGAATGGCAGCTACCCTGTCAAAAGCATTCAAAGCAAGCAGCTGCAGAGAATCCTCCCTGAAAGAAACCATGGGAAAACCATGACAGCAAAGCCTCACCACCCTGAATGGCACCGTAAAAAATGCACCTGTTGTTTTTTAACTTAAATGAATGAGAATTGGCCTCTGCAACTGCCTCTCAATTACCATCTGGCTGGAACCAGGCATCTGTGCTATCCTGAGAAGTGGCCACGTGGCTGGTGGTGGGACCAGGAGCTGGAAGCAGCAGGAGGAAGCCTGAGACCCTTAGCCTGATGAGGACATCAGGACATCGGACACTTGGGCATCACTTCCCAAGCCAGTCACCATATATGGCTATATTCACGCCTTACAGCTGTTCTGACAAATCCCCACAATTGAGGGTGGGGGGCTCCAGCAGCACAGTTACCATCCAAAAGCTACAGAGATCCAACACCTGGCCTGTGCCTTGCTGGACTAAAATCAGGGTCTCAGCAAAGCTGTGTCCTTTCCAAGGCTCCAGGGTGCATCCACTGCCTTGCCCTCTGCGGCTATGGTGGGCACTGCCTTCCCTGGCCAGCAACTCCTAAGTGGCTTCTTTGCCCTCTGTGGCTGTGGTGGGCACCTGCCTTCCCTGGCTAGAAGCTCCTAAGCCATGTTGGAACCAGCAGTGCAGCACCTCCACTGGCCCTGGCTCCTCTCCTGCCTCCCTCTTCCTGTTCCCGGGCCTGTGAGGACATCAGCTGTGCCTGGGTAACCGGGGGTCTCTCCCCACATGCAGGTCAGCAGTGAGCAGCATAACTCTCCTTGGTCATGTAACCCTCACACCCCCAGGCCCTGGGGCATCCGATGGGGACATCTTTGGGGCATTCTCCTGCCTGCATGTCAGGGTCTTGCCTGTAGAGATGCTTGGGAAATAGTCCTCCACAAGATGATCTGCAGAGCTATGCAGATGAGAATGAAGGCTGAGAGGAGCAACGTGCTGGCCGGTGACTACAGCAGTCACGTGAGACCACTAGGACTGGCCCAGAAATCACAAGCTCATGTTCTCATCAACTGCACGAAGCCTCTTCAGGGAGAAGTGAACCCAGGTGAAGAAAACGTGTCACTTTCTGATTGGGAGGTTATTCTGCCCACAAAATAATTGCTACCAAAGTACAGGCTTCAAAGTCAGGATGGGGTGGGGCATTCCCACTTCACTCTCTCCTCTGCTCCAGATATATGGCAGGCACTGGAAAACCATGAAGGATGCAGCCTTGTCTCCATGAGTGAGAAGCACAGCACCGTGAATGGCCAAAGATGCTGCTGTGGACCCCAGGCCTGGGCATGAGCAGTAGGGCTGCAGGCTGCTCCTGAATGGCAGAGACTGAAACTGCCCACACGAGATGGAGAAACCCACCCCCCACCTCAGGTGCCCAGCATGAAGGGCCCTTACCCCACCAATAAAGCTGCCAGATCTCCATGAGGGCTTCAGCACTCTGAACCCACAAGCCAGGCTAGGCAGGAGGCCCTGAACCTCCCAGAGGTCAGCAGTGAGCCAAACCCCTGCCAAGCATGGCTCCATCTGTGAGACAACTGGTGCTCCAGTGGGACAGAAACCCAACCACTGTCGTGAGTCAGGGCTCACTTGCCTTTAGACATGTGAAAACCGCAAAGCTGCTAGAAAGAAGTGCAGGGGGAACAGAGGGAGGGTGAGAAAGAAAAACAGACTAGCAACAAAACCAAACACAGTGACACTCGTCCCGCTGACAATGAGCCTGCAAACAATAAGATTCCAACTCAGAGGAAACCAGATGCTGAGACTCTAAGCCAGCACACCCTTCACAGCATTTTGGCACCCGCCACTGAAACAGAAAAGTGGGTGAACTATTCTGAACCTATTTCAAATCCATGGCTGAGCTGGCATGGTGGTAATGACTGGACAGACACAGAAAGGGAGGTGAAAACAGCCTGGGTGCACCCCCACACCAGCACTCACACCTCAGGACGTGCCACACCTCAGAATTCCAGAGCACTGCAGGGAAAAGATGACAGGGCCTGGGGCCCACCTGCAGCAGGGACACAGGGGAGACCCCTGGATAAATGACTGTCCATGGGCTATGTCCAGTATAAGAGTGAAATAAACCTATCACTCAGTAGGGGACAGACAGAAAACTTACCCATCCTGGAATTATATGAAAGGAAAAAAACATTCTCATCATTTAGTCATAAGGGGAAATGGGTTCTCAAACAGATCAGTGATTAGTGAGGCTACCTATGGACCCCCAAAACCTCCGGATAGATTTTAAAGTAGTTTCGGGTATAGATGGCCCAAGTAACCTCAAAAGTTGAAAGAGAGAAAAAGGGATATGGAGGAAGAGGAATAAGAAGAAAAGGAAAGAAGGAGGAAGGGGAGGGAAGGGAAAAAGGGGAAGAGAGGAAAGGAAGGGGAAGAAGGAAAGAGAAGGGGAGAAGAGGGGAGGGGAGAAGAGAGAGAGCAGGGTAGGGGAGGGCAGCGGGAGAGGGAAGGGAAGTGAGTAACAGAGAAAAAGTTCTCTCAATTTCAACCCAGGTCTCAAAGAACTCCCAATTCACAAGAAGGTGAGTTCACCACACAATATACACAAGGAATACGAGTGCCATGAGTGGAAAACACAGAAAATCAAAAATAGACTCAGTATGACTGAAACACCAGACATATAACATTAATATAATATTAACATTTTAACATGTTTAAAAATTGGGAAGTTTCAAAAGGAAAATTAAATGTATTAGTAAGAAACAAGATATTTAAAAAATAAAACTTTTGAGAAAATATGGGTGAAATAGCAGCAGACTAGACAGAGTTTGAGGGAAACTTGGTAAGAGGTGTCAGAAGAGGTGATCAGGGGTGCAGTCCAGAGAGACAAAGCAATGGAAAAATGAAAGTTATGGGAAATATTAAGACATGAAAGATAAGGCAAATTAGGTCTGACATTAATCTGTTTGAATTTCAAAAGGGAGTAGAGAGAAAAATGAGAAAGAGGCAATATTTAAAGAGATAACAGCTAATAATATTCCAAAATTTGAAAAGACACCAAACTTCAGATCCTAAAATATCCCCACCCTCAACTTCCAAGCACGATGAATAGTACAAAATCCATACCAAATGTATCGTTGTGAAACTAAAAAACATCAAAGACAATGAAAACAGTCTAAGAAGCATCTAGAAATGGCTGGGGGGGTGGGGGTAGGGGGATTGTTGCTTACAAAAGAAAAACAGATTTAACTGCCGACTTCTCAACAGCAAAATGCAAGTTAAGATAGTTGAATATCTTTAAAGTTCTGAGACAAATAGCTTTAAACCTAGAATTTTATACCAATGCTGGAAGTCTCTAGAATGAAGATAAAACAAAGATATTTCAGGAAGATAAAACTAAATTTGTCACCATGCAAATTAGATTTCTGCAGCACAAACCACCTGAGCTTCATGGTGTAAACCCTCATGCTCCTGAGAGTTCACTGGGCTGTGGACAGAGGGGCCAGGCTGATGGCTGCTCTCCACTGCACCTGCAGTCAGGCAGCGTCCAGTCAGCTGCTGGTTGGCCCAGGATGGCCCCCCTTCCGTACCTGCTGCTGCCTGGGACCTGAAATCCCCTGCTCAGGCTCATGTACAAGGTGGCCCAGGGTCCAAAGAGGGCAGGAGAGCAAGGGCCTCCTTCCACCACCACAGGCAAGCATCTCACATGCATCTGCTGGTATCCCCTTTCCAAGACAGCTCCAAGGGGTGGAGAAGCAGGCTTGGTAGGGGGAAAATGTATGGACAGTTTTATAGCCTACCACATCCCAAAGACCCCAAGCAAAGGAAATTCTAAAGAATGCTGTTTGGGCAGAAGGAAAGGACCTCAGATGGAAGGCCCATGATGCAAGAAGAATGAAGATGGTGGGAACTCATGGCATGGAAACAAACATTGGCTCATTAAAAACAATGCTTGCTCTAAGGGAGTTCCTGGAGAAAGAATACTGGAGAGAGATGCATGAGGTTCAGAAATAGATAATCAGAATTTCAGCACAGAAAGATGCACAGTTCTGTTCAAAAAGAAGGACAAAAGCATTGGCTCTCTGGAATTAGATAAATTATATATATATATATATATATATATATATATATATATATAAATATAAATATCTAGGACATTTGCTAAGAATAGGCATTAATATCTACCATCCAAATGAGTAAAGAGAAAAAGGGGAAAAAGAAAAAGAGCACTTGTGGAGAAGCAAAGCATTTTCACCACTCTGTGACCCTTGGTGAGTGAGGCTGCATCTCCGGACAGCAGGACCCTCTTCCCAAATGGCCTCAGTAGCCCAACTCCTCAGAGTGTGAAGAGGAAGGAAGGGAACTTGTCCTGGGGCTGGCCAGAGTGCACACATAGCAAGTGAGGACAGATGAGGCTCTCTTCAAAAAGAGGCAAAAGACAGCACACAAAACCATCAATCTGAACATAAATGTTAGAGAACTATCTGATAAACAGTTAAAATCCCACAATCTTAGCCATAGTTTTTTACATTTCAATTTCTCTGAAGTCTGGACACATCTTTCCCTAAATGACATGACCTTGTTTAATTTGGTAGATTGTTTCTTTCTAAAGAGCATAGAAGTGGCTGATGCATCGTACAAGCAATGGAATTTTAGAGTAAATGAAAGAAGTGGATATTGTGATGAGCAGGAAGCACCCAGCACCCAGCACCCAGCTGCTGTGGAATGACAGCAGAGAGCCCTTTGCCCCTCAGGCTGCCCCTGCTCTCCCCAGTGCCCCCAGTTGGCAGAATCCAACAGGGAGCTGCTGGCAAAGACTGCTGGGAAGGTCTTGTGCAGACCCCAGCTCTGGCATCAAAGGGTGGGTACTGAAGGGCGAGTAAATGTCAAATAAATAAGCCAAGGCACAGTGAGGAATTTTGAAACACAACAAGCAGAAATAAAACAAAAAGAGGTAAATGTGAAAAAAAATTCAACCACAAATCTTGGAGATTAAAAAATGCAGTTCCTGAAATAAAGAAATAATCCAATCAATATGCTATATCCCAGACTGGAAACAGCTGAGAGGAGACTTTGTGAATTGGAAAATGTTGATAAGGAATTCATCCACAAGATGGTACAGACAAACCATAAAATTAGAAGTGTGAAAGAAACTTAGAAGAGAGATTGAAATAATCCAGCGTTCACCTACTAGGAGTGCCAGAAGAAGGCAATTATGAAAATGCAGTATATGAACAGATACTGGCTGATATTTTTCAAAAATTAAAGGAATACAAGTCTAAGTTGAAAGTAGGTTACATAAAAAATAAATGTAAATGTAAACACAAGGAGTGAAACCAAGGTACCCAAAATATTTCACAGCTGCGGGCTGAGGTTGGGTTTCACAGTAGCAGGCCCTGAGGGGCTAATTAAATGCTGGTCCAGGAGGGGACAGAGGCCATGCAGGAGTGTGAGGTGGGAAATCGTGGCTCAGGGGCTGGTGTGGGTGACACCTCTGGGCTGTCCTAACTGGGGCTGCCCCAGGGGCTCATGTCTTCTCAGGCCTTTGTGGCCATCTGCATGCTACAAAGAGGGCTCCTCCCACCTGACTGCAGCCGTCCAGCCAGGAGGCACAGGGAGTTTGAGAGCATGAACATAGACAAGGGATCAAGGGAACACAGACAGATGGCATCAGCTCTGCTACCAAAGAGCCAGAGCCCCTGATGGGACAGCAGCTGGACAGGCTGCAGGTCCCACCGAGGCAGCAATGGTCACCAGGAAACTTTTCTCCCTTTCTACTTTTAAATTACTTTTTTTCACTTTTTCCACTTTTTTGCTAAAAATGAAGACAGAAACACACACACTAGTTTAAACTACCTGGGTCAGGAGCATCCAGTGTCACCAGGCCACAGGAATGGTTCAGCTGAGCAGGGTCTCCAGGGAGCCCTACCATATGGACCATCTGAGGGAATAAAATGCCTTTACGTGGCACATGACTGTAACTCGTCTGTGTAAAGCCGTTACAGCAGTGCCTGTGAGCATGTAAGGTGCTTATTTTCACTTGTTTCATGTTATTATTAGACTGTTGGAAAATGCCATGGCTATTAGAATGTCATAAACAAGAGGCTGCAGGAATGGAGACGCTGCATCTGTCAGCTGTCATCTAACCTTTGAGCAGCTCGACCTAATACACGCCTAGCTTGTGGCACTCAGAATCGCTAGTAAAGGAATGTGATTGAGACGACTTCCCCTTTCTCCCACCCCTCCTGCCAAATGCCAAGTCCTTGTCTCTATCTCGATGATCAAGGCAGCTGTGCAGTCCCCTACATGCACAGGCTGTGGGCCCTTCCCCAAACGCAATCGCTATTTATGTGGTATTATATATGTATATTTCACAGCACACTACTATTGACCTTGTCTTAATAAATTTCTTGTTTTGCTTCAGGTCCCATTGGATTCATCCATCAATATTATGTTGTCTTTTTAAAGGTTCACACTCCAGCATTATAAAGTGCTCATCTGGAAACTAGTCATTTCAATCATGTGATTTCATCCAGATCCATGTCTTAGGCCCCTGACGGAAGAACATTCATGCCCAGTACTTCATGTGGCAGAAACAAGGTCACTCTTAAATTATGGACGCTCCCTCCTGTCCCTAGCTCTGTTCTGCCACTGTCTTCCTCCCTCAGAAGTCCTCAGGCTTATGGCCAAATAATAAAACAAACACAAATGCATTCCTTAGCTCTTTTGACTGTGAAAAGTCAGATAACCTGTGGAATTCTCCCGTAGCTTGGGCGAACTCCCTGGAGGGCAGCCTCAGCTCTTCTGATGCAAGTTATAGAGGGCACCTAAAACCCATCTGCACTCCATCCTAACTTTAGTGTGCTTCTTATTTTTTGGTAAATATAAGAAATGGCAAGAAAGATAGCCAAGGCTGAAGATCACAAATGCAACATCTGATTATCAAAATCATCTTTTTAAAAAGCAAACTGTATTTGGTTCTTCTTTAAGAAAATTATTGCAATAGACCAATACTGCATCCATTCACATGTACAGGGATCCTCCAGGTTCCCACTGCCTACTGGGGACCACCAGCCGTGGGGGCTGATGCTGGTGATAGATGGTGGCTCTCCAGAAGCTACCTCCCTCCACAGCCCTGCATAGCTTCCTGCCAACTGGCCCGTGTCCCCTTGACCAATCTTGACCACCCTTGTCTACCCTTGACGACTCTAGACCACCCTTGGCCACCCTTGACCATCACTGAAAACTTATCCCAGTCCTAAGATTGGGCTGGTTTAATTTCATTTTTGAAGTCAGTTCAATGTTACATGCATTTATTGAGTGATTCCTGTGTCCCTCCCATGTTAATCCTGCTCAGAGCACAGGGTCAGCCACTGGAGTCTCACTGGAGTTGAAGCAAGCAGAGGAGACGTTTGGCCAAGGACAGTCTTCCCACAGAAGGTAAGGCTCAGGTGAGAACCCGTCCATACTTCCCTGCTGCTTAATACTCTGAGGGGCTCACCTTTGCACAGGAGATAAGAATATGTAATGCTCTGTGCATATGTAATGACCCATGCATATGTACTGACCTGTGCATATGTAATGATCTGTGCATATGTAATGACCTGTGCATATGTACTGACCTGTGCATATGTAACAATCCGTGCATATGTAATGACCTGTGCATATGTACTGACCTGTGCTTATGTAATGATCTGTGCATATGTACTGACCTGTGCATGTGTAATGCTCTGTGCGTATGTACATGACACATGATATATAAGTAAGTGGGCTCAGTCCCACCTCACCCTAGAGGCCATCATCAGAGCCTCAGGGTAAAATCTGTTCATATAAAAACCTACTCTGGTAATATTATTTGATGCTAGAGGAAGTCTCTCTGGTGAAAAAGTGAAACCTTTTACTGGTTGGTTTGCAATGTGTTTCAAGTTGATTGCTGCCATCTGACACAGCAAGTTCATCAGACACATTTCATTTCACTAAGTCAATGGATATTGTCGACTTTGTCTCTCCCCAGTAACAAATGCACTGGAGGCCTGACAAGCCTACTCCTGCGGCAGTTCTGTCCTGGCTTCCATAAAACGCCCTGGAAGAGGCCGTGTCTTCCTCGGGGTGAACTGGAGGGCCCAAAGCGCTGGCTCATGCTCCGGAACCTGTGTAAAGTGGTTTGTTTTTTGTGCACAAAAATGAGAGAGAAAAAAGGATTTTTTAATATTAATGAAACTGTTGCCATAACATCTACAGTGCTGGGGCCAGGGATATGAGGACCAGCAGCTCCTGGAAAGGCAGCTGGCATCCACAGGCTCCCAGAGGCACCATTCTTACCCTCTTCTGTTACTGCTAATGCAGTCCATCTGCCACTTATTTGGAGGGACAATTCTCTCCTCCATATGATCATGGGCTCTGCATTGCTTTGGGTCTTAAATGTTAGAATTTGATTCCCATAACCATTGTTTTCTCTTTCCATCCCTCAGCACCAGGCTGGCAAGCCCAGCTCCCTGCCCTCAGGGGCTCACAGGGAGAAGAGAGGTCACCATGAGGTGGAGGCTGAGCCATGGAAGACAGTTGTGAACACAGATGGACTCACGACAGCCCAAGGAACAGGCTGTCCCAAGGGAGGCTTTTTAAGGGAGAAACATTTGTTATGGATTTTAATAGAGAAGGTGGCCAAGCCAAGAACTCATTGTCTAAAAGACATGCAGGGAGAAGAGGCCTGTGCTTCTGAAAAGTGGTAAATAGAGGAACTGGGTGAGGCAGGATGGGGAAGGGGGGATGGGGGCAGTAAAAGGGTAGAGCCTCAGCTGCCAGACCCACGAGTGCAAAGCCCACCCTTCCATGTGCCCTGCCCAGAGGGGAAGCCAGAGGAGGGCTCCTGGCCCAGGGAAGGGCTGCCAGCCTCTGGGGTGACACAGGGACCAGGGCAGCACAGAAGTGGGACGGGGATGAGAGGGGTGGGGTTGGGAGTGGTAAGGTGGGGAGTAGAGGGAAGGGGCAGAGTGGGGAGACAAAGGGCAGGGAGGGGAGTCGGGGGGTGAAGGAGGGTCTGGGCCCCCAACCCCCTTCGCAGGTAGCTCCTTGGCAGAGTCTGAAGCACCTGGAGCTGGTGTGGAGGGTGCAGTCTGTAGGGGGCTGAGGTTTATCAGGTCCCAAGGCCTCAAGGGCCACTGAGTTAGAGGCCATCCAGCTTCTCCCTGGAGCTGGGCCTGGGGCTTCTGGAAGTCTGGAGGATCCTAGGCCCCACTTACCCAGGAGCTGGCCTCAGCCACAAGCTGTGGGTCCCCTGGCTCCCTCCAGCTGTTGGTAATCCCAGGAGGTGGTGACAGTTCAGGGCAGTCGCTGCCTTGCTATGGAACTGAGCAGAGCTGGCCCCGCCTGGATGTCGCCTGGGCTTGGCACTCATCTGGAAATCCCACTTTAAGTGACTTGAGGGATGGGGGTATGGAGGGAGAGCTGTGACCTCGGCTGGACCAGGCTGTCATTTCTGCCCCTGGGCTCCCTCCTGGGCTCTGCGATGGAGCAGGTGTGACCTGAGGGGTTGTGCAGCCCCAGGTGGCACCCCCAGGCCCCTGGAGAGTTCAGCAGCAGAAACCAGAAGTATGAACCCAGAGCCGTGGGGATGGAGGCCTGCAGCCCGGGTGCTGTGACATGGGCAGTGCTTGGGACAGCTGGGAAAGCCCACGTGTGCCTCAGGAAGGCTGTTTCCAGGCTGAGATCCTGACCCTAAGGGCACAGGCATGAGCAGGACACAGGTGCCCATATGCTCCCTCTGCAGGGATGAAGGTCCAACCCTGGGATGGATGTGGTGACAGGTGTGGTGACAGGTGTGGTGACAGGTGTGTTGCTGAAGTGGCATGAGAGCTGGGGCCAATCTGGACCTGGTGAGGCCTGAGAGCAGGGCATCAACTGGGCCAGAGCCACTGGTGTCATCCGAGCCAGAACCACAGTGGGTGAGGCAGCAGATGGGTTAGCAACCAGCTCAGTGTCCTGCTGCCTCCTCAGTGCTCACCCTGCAGAAGGAACCTGCTGGGTCAGACAAGCCCAGAAGGAAGGACAGCAAGGGGTGGGATGGTGGCTCTGGGGTGGATGCAGCTGGAAGCACAGAGCCTGGCCCCTCAGGACAGAGAGGACATGGATGGACCCGCCAGCATCTATCAGGCCTCACCAAGGTTCCCAACCAAGCAAGGGCCACATCAGCCATCAAAACAGCAGTGGGTAGGGGGGAAAGGGGCTGACAGGAGGCCAGGCTGCCTGCCCAAGCAGCAAGGCCTGAGTGGATGAGGCTGGGTCTAAGTGACAGGTGTGGAGGGCACAGGGCTGAGTGGGCTTGCTCTGGGCGTCGATGCTGCAGGTGCTCACCAGAGGCACCCACACAGCTCTGGACACCACAAAACCGCTTTCTGCAAAGCCAAGACCTTTGAAACCCCAACTGGCTCCCTCAGCAGAAGACTCACTTGTGAAAACTAGACTTGCAAAATATCAGAAAGGAGCTGTGGCATGATTTTCTTTTAATGTGTGATTTCAGGGCAATTATTTTATACAGCTGTCAAGTAAAGTGACTGCTGTGTTAGGCAGGAAGAGAGGGGCTGTTACAGGGAGGTGCCCTTGGTCCAGCCTCAGCCCTGGGAAGATAGAGGGCATCAGCCTGAGAGTGGTCAAGCAGCAGAAGCCACCATTCCTCCTGATAGGAGGACCCACGTCTGCAGTTTAAGCAGATGCCCCATGTTAAGTGCCAAGGCTGAACCTTAAACAGCCTCAAGAACAGCACAGTGAAGTTCAGTGGTGACACGATGTGAAGATTCTGGCATGTGGAAATAAAATCCATCTTGTTACTGTAAGGATCAAACCTGACTTTTAAAAATCATCTTCACATGTTTGTTCATGCTAAGACAGAAGTCTTTAAATGGTTTCAACCTGCCTTAAAAAATTCCTTAGGAAAAAGTTAAAGGGACATGTTCTTTCCCTTCTTGGTGTCGTCTCAAAGTAACGATGGTTGTCACCTCTGGGACTTCAGCATGACCACAGTGGGTTCCATGGCCTGCCCAGTCCTGCTACCTGGGTGGGACCCCAGCACCCTAAACTCCCAGCCTGGTCCCTAGAACCTCGACTTGCCATGAGAATGGCCCTCCTGCCTCTTCCCTCCTCTCTCTCCATCACAAAAAATCCACCAGACCCAAAGATCAATGAGTCAGAGCAGTGACAAAGGAAGAAGGCACAAGCTACTGTAGATGTGGCTTCATTTTTGGTGGTTTGGAGCCTCTGAATATGCTGTAACTGTTTATTTCATAAGCTTTTTTGATTTTTTTTAACTACCAAAACCTTCTACAGAAGGTTTATAATCTTAACATCTGCTCCTAAATCATTCCACGTATTGATCACAAAGCAAGCTGTGATATCTCTTTGGTCACCCCTCCACTGCTTCACTAGTAGTAGCTGTTTTGTAAGTAAATAGCCAGGGAAAGAAGGAGGGAAGGACCTGACTGCTGGGAGCCAGGGATGGCACGGTTCAGTTAAAATATCATCTGTCTAAAGCAGTGATTCTCAGCCAAAGATGATTCCCCTCAGGGGACATCTGGCAGTGTCTGGAGGATGCCCTTTTGTTGCCATCTCTGGGGAGGGGTTGCTCCAGGCATCTCAAGAGTGGAAGCCAGCCGGCAGCTCAACATCCTGACACCATGGCCTGGGCAGGCCCCCTGCTGGGAACCATACAGGAAGCACTGCTCTGGGTGGAAACCTAGAAGAACGGCTTCCTTCCCTCTCAGAAACACAGCTCGCTGGCATCACCCTGGAACCTAAAGCATGAGGTTTTTGCTTAGCCATGAATAATGTCTGCTTTCCTGCAATTGCACACAGACAGCTCACATGCACATGCGTGTGTGTGCACAGATGCCCACGTGGTGTAAGCATGAGCATTTTCACACCCTTGCCTTGGCTCCGCCCATCATTTGCCACACACCTGGCAAGCAGCTGGCTGCTTCCCCTGATTTGCCAGGTGGCTCACCTGTGCCTTATTCCACCTGCTGAACAGTCTCCACTCCCTTGAGCTGTGTTTTTTGGAAGACATCACTTTTGCACAAACCCGTCCCAGGAGGATAAGTGATCCCAACGTTGCATCTTAGGCATTGTTTGAGGAAAAAGAGAAACTCACAGCCATCCACCACAGCGTGCTCAGAGCTGTGGCCAGCTCAGGCATCAGGACCCATGGCCTCTGTTTTTCCAGGAGGTTCTCTGCTCAGGGAGGAGCTATTCATGCATGACTCCCAGTACTGTAGAAACATTCACATTCAACTTGATTTTTCTTAGGAAGAATTTTTTTAAGCCTATTGGAAGTTTGACATACATTTCAGGAATGCCTCCAGAAGTATACGTGTCTGTGTCTGGTGCTACTGGAAGAATCTGACTGGCACAGAGCATGGGCACATTTGGGGTAGAGTGGAATTAGATTAGCTCTGTCTGGGGGCTGCTCTGAGGATGTTTGAGGGATAAGCCTGTGCAGATGAAAAGTCAACATTTTAATAATGTTCCTTGAAAAAATATTGCCCTGTAATTCTCTCTCGGCGCTCTCTTGGCCATTCACTCTGTCCTGGCAGAAGTTGGCCTGGAGGAGCTATGGCTTTAGTTGTTGACTCCTGCCCTCCCCGTCCCCTGGCCCCATCACCATGGGTTGGGATTAGAAGCAAAGTTAAACCAGGATCAGACACACGGGGGTGGGGCTCCAAAAACCATTCACACTCTGGTCTATTTTTTCACCTCAGTGACAAGAAGATCAGCAGGCTTCGCTGCTCCACTGGCTTTAAAATAGCTGTGGCAGCAAAGCAAATCTCCTCCCACAACACCCCCCAAAACTCACTGCAATGAACTGAATCAGTGCAAACCCCCTGCCACCCACCCAGTGTCTCCCCAACCTCAATGCTCACCAGTCAGGACCTGGCAGTGCCTGTGTCTGAATCACTCCTGCTGGAGATTCTCTCTCGCGACACAGAGCACAGCACAGAAACAGGAGGAGACCCAGCCTCAGCCGTCAGTGAAGGAAGAGCCATGGACCCCACACTCTGTGGGGCCCCCCTGAGCTCGCTGCAGCCCCTGAGGCCCCAGTCATCATGAAGGCAAATGCACATGCACTCCCCAGCTCCCCAGAGGGCTGAGCTCAGTGGCCAGGCAGTGCCTGCTCCCAGCCTGGGATTCTGGCCTATTCTGTTTCACCACCACCCCAACCAGGTACTCCTGAGACCACCCCACAAACACAGATCCTTGTCTGGGGTCTGCTTGAGGAGAGGCAAACCAGCAAGAGACATCACGGGGTGGGTGGCAGTCTCCATAAAACTCACCATGTCTTGAGTGGCTGAAGAACCAGATCCCCACAGCCCCTACTTCCTCCCATGTGAGCAACCTTGAGACTAGACAGAGAATACGAATCACAGCATTTGCCCCTCAGTTCAGATTCCAAAACTAAGAGAGAAAACCCTTTTGTGTCTGGGTCAGCAGAGGGGGTACCTAAAGGCCTTGCCTTCTGCAGAAGGGTGGACATGAAGCCTGGTCCCACCTACAAAGAGGCAAGCAAAAAGGCAAGGGACGTGAGCTTCTGTGTCACAGCCTCAGGACCAGGATGTGGCAGGCATCCTGTACAGAACTGCTCCTTGCTGGGGCTGGGGGCTGAACCTGTCTCTGCAGCTGGGAGCTCTTGCCTGTGGAGGGGGCACTTGGCTTCTGGATGGTTGATGGGGTGAAAACGAGAGTGGAAGGCTGCTAGAAAAAAAGGTAGGAGTGGAGAGAAGGAGGGAGAGAGAAGAGGAGGAGGAGGAGGGATAGAGAGAGAAGAGGAGGGAGAGAGAGAGCAGATGAGGTGGCAGGACCCCTCCCAGGAGCACAGATGGCCCAGAGTGCAGGCTGCACTTTCACAGGCCTCTCCACAGAGGCGGGGGTCCCACTGGCACCCACTTCCCTCTTAGTGCTGGCTGGGTTACTGCACAGTGAGGGTCTGCCTCCCCTGTCTTGGCAGAAGAGAGGACAGTTCCAGGAGCCTCCCATTCCTGCCTCAGGCGTGGGGGCCGCCAACCCTCCAGTGCTCACATTTCCCACCCAGTCACTGGCCTCTGCCTCCCTCCCCAGCTCTCTCGAGGTGGAGTTGGAGACTATTTGAAACCAGACTCAGCAGTGGCTGCATCTTTGAGGAAAATGGATGGGAAGGGTATGATTGTTGCAGAAAGGCGTTCTTGGGATGGCAGTTGTGATTTCCTCAGGACAGTCAAGTTCAACATTTCAGAATCATTACTGTGGTGCTGTAAGTCAGTCATCAAACTGTTCCATAACTATAATGCAAAAAAGTAATAGACGGACTTGCAGAGACTAAAAATAACCAGGAACACATGCCAGCCTTATCTGAAGGCAGATGACAAGAACTGTGCAGTAGGGTTTCCCCTGCATTTTGTGTATTGATTTGTCTCAAAAACAAAGGCATAAGCAATGCCATTACCTGACACTGTGCCCTTAGAGAAAGGAGAGAATCACACCTGAGCAAGAAGCCATGCAGGCAGGAGTGCATGCACTCCCCAGCTCCCATGCGCCTGCCGGGCCTGCAGAAGCTGCCAGTGCAACAGCTTTTTACGATGATTCTCAAGTCCCTCCTGTGATGCAGCACAGCTCTTCATCTGCCGGACTCACAGGTGCAGAACATGGCCACACGCATCCCCGAGGGCTCCAGTCCCACGAGAGCCACTCCAGGACAAAAGAGCCCTCCAGATGGGGACTTGAGAGGGGCCAAGCCAGGGTGGGAGAGGGCTGGGGGCAGGGACAGAGGGGGTCTGGAAATGAACAAAGACCCTCCCAAATGAGAACAGACAAAAGTCATTTGTTCAAAGCCAGCTAGTAAGAAGTGAGTTTGACAGAGACTTGGCAGGAGAGGACTGGGAGAGCCTCAGAGTGGAGATTCAGGAAGGTCTCAGGCATGGACAGAGGAAGGCCAATGGCCAGAAAGCAGGAGGGCAGATGCCAAGCAGGCCTCCATCTGACCGGCTCGGGGGACACAAGTTCCTTTCTCTAGTTGGTCCCAAGTTGGAAGCAGCAGAGACTATGAAAGTTGTCAGTTATTGATCAAGACCTGGCCATTTTGAACCTGCAATGGCAGAAGATACTGTTTAGCTTCCTGAGCTGGCTGGTAGACATTGGTCTGATTTCCTACCAGACTGACTGGTATGTGGTGGGCAGGCTCCTGAGCTGATCACTACAGAGGAGGGGCTGGCCAAAGGCCCCCTGCTGCAGCTGAGCATCACAGCCACAGCCCCAAATCCATGGCTCATTCAGACTCCGGAACTGTCCACAGAGCAAACACCCCCTGCTGCAGCTGAGCATCACAGCCACAGCCCCAAATCTGTGGCTCATTCAGACCCAGGCACTGTCCACAGAGCAAAGGCCCCCTGCTGCAGCTGAGCGTCACAGCCACAGCCCCAAATCCATGGCTCATTCAGACCCAGGCACTGTCCACAGGACAGAGACCCATGCATTCCTTGCTAATTAGTCTACCTGCCAGTGTGCAAAGTGCAGCATCTTTAACTTCCCAAGGAGCAAAAGGGGCCAATTAATTCAGCAGGAGGAGACCAAATCAATTTTCCAAGCCACTTGATACAGGGCTTCCGACTTCACAGATGAATCTCCTGCCTTCACATAACCCACTAAACATCCTGTGTCTGAACAGCCTCACCACTAACATCAGTGCCACTTGCCTCTCTGTGCACAACCCGCTCCCTCAGACTCTGGGAAGAACTTAGACTAGGACTGGCTGGTACATTCGTGAGACCTGAATCCTGGCCCTGTCCATCCAGGGGATGAGGAGAAGGCTTCCTCAGGAAGTGATGACCTGGACAGGCCAATCTCAGCTGACCTTGTCCTCTTTAGAAAGAATTGTCTCCAAGCCCAAATCTTGTGTATGACTTTTACCCTGGCCAGGGGCATACGCTATCCCCAGAGCAGTGGAACCTAGATGTCCACAGACTCAGGTTAAAATCCAAGCAGACTCAGCCAGTGTCAGAACTGACATTTGGGCAGCATTGTTCTGCACCGTGAGAACTGCCCTTGCACCACTGAGCAGCGTCCCTGGCTCCACCCACCACACGGCAGGAGTACCTCCCACTCCTATCAGCTAAAAGCACTCAGCGGCATTGCCCAATGTCCCCCAGGGGCAGAATCATGCCACTGAATTGGACTCAGCAGACTTCATGCATTGGACAGCCTCCTAGGCCCTCTAGGCTAGGAAGGATTCAGAGGTTGGGGTCCAGCAATCTCAGCTGTCCTGCTCAGGGTCCTTTGGCAGCAGGCACAATGGAGGGACACAGGCATCCAGGGGGCAAGGCTACTTGCAAGTGAGCGTGGTCACCAGAAGGAAGGGAAGAGGCAGAGTCAGAAGCACCCTGAATGCCCATTTTGACCTTGGCCTAGGATAGAGACTAGACTAACATGGCTGAAATTTGCTCCATCTCCCCTCCCACCCCACCCCACCCCCACACACATTCAACACACAGACTCCTTTTCAAAGAAGCCCTGAGTCTCAGCCTTTCTTGGAGATGGAGGTGAGCTGAAAAGGTCTCCAGGCACTAGAAGCTGATGGCTTGGTTGGTGTTCGAGATACAAACAAATGAAAACTATGTCCAAATTCCAAAGCAGAGTTCCGGCCGCTACTGATGGCTTTGAAGAGTTTGGATGACTTCAAAGGATGCTACTTCTCTACCAAGAGTGGCCCCAGCCACATGCTTGTCTTTGGTCTCAGGCATGAGTGGCTTCTTAATGTGGACATGTGACTTTCAGTGATATAGGAAGGGGCCACTGTATTAAAGTGAAAGGGACCTAATTACCCATGGACAAAAGACTTTGCCCAGCTTGATCTTGTCCAAGGCTTTGTCTCAAAGTGTCCGGGCACCAGTCCAGGTGCTGGGTTTGTCGAGAACCATGTGCTTGGCCTGGCCCTGTGAGCTGTGAGTTTATGTGAATAGCTATGGTCTCTGTCTCAGTGGGGTAAGGCCAGCATTTCTGCATGGTTCTGTGCTGTGCCGCTCCATCTCAGGCCCAATGTTCCTGCTCTGCTCTTTCTTCCTGAGGCACAGTGTCCTCCATCTCTGATGGGGCTTAGCCATCAGAAACAGAAAAACTCACTCTCTAGAGGTGACTTGAATCCCACAGAGAAGTGAATGATGGAAGTCTTTGCTGTGCTGTTTGTTTCTGAAGACTTTGAAGTATTTGCTTGGGGGGACAAGACAATACCATTATTCATCTTTCTCTTGTATTTGCCAAATCAACACTTTTTGTTCTTTATGTTTTCATCTATAATAATGGGGTAGTGATGCAGCTATTTCTGGAACTGTAAACAATAACTGTTATTTTTCCTGTGGAGAATTTGGGTTTAATATAAATGGCCAGCATGGAGGAAATATGCATCAATGAACATCAGATTCTTGGAATATTCTCATCAAATAGGAAATGCACTGGCCTTCTCTCAGAGCTCTTAGAAGAGATAGTAATACTGGAATCCTTCTTTCCTCCTGAAGCCTCTTGGCTGCAGTGACACTATGCCCATGTGACTCTCCACCAGCTTTCCTACAACCCATCTCTAATCTATTTCCTTGTCCTCCTCCTCAACCCTAAATTGGGAAAAAGGCTGCCAGATGATGAGGGTCTGTCTGTATTGGGGTGGGGAAAATCAGAGTGAAACAGCCATTCCCTGTGAGCCTCACCCCGTGAGGACATTGAGAACACATGTTACCATGTGCACTGCTTCCTTGGGTCTGTGTTACTCTGAGTCCTCCAGAGAAACAGAACCAATAGGATAGATTAGATAGATAGATAATCAGTAGATAGGTAGACAGGTGTTAGATAATCAATAGATAGGTAGGTAGATAGTGATCTCATTTGGCTGTGTCCCCACCCAAACTCTCATCTTGAGTTGTAATCCCCACAATCCCCATGTGTCAAGGGCAGAACCAGCTGGGGGAAATTGGATCCTGGAAGCAGTTTCCTCCATGCTGTCCACATGATAGTGAGTGAGTCTCATGAGATCTGATGGTTTTATAAGCATCTGGCATTTCCCCTGCTAGTTCTCATTCTCTCTTCTGCCACCCTGTGAAGAGGTGCCTGCCTTCCACCATGACTGTAAGTTTCCTGGGGCCTCTCCAGCAATGTGGAACTGTGAGTCAACCCTCTTTCCTTTATAAATTACCTAGTCTCAGGTAATAGCAGCATGAGAACAAACTAATACAGATAGATAATAGATAATCAGTGGATAGGTAGATAGACAGATTTGTTAGAATAGGCAGATAGCAGCCAGATGGAGTGGCTCATGCCTGTAATATCAGCACTTTGGGAGGCCAAGGCTGTCAGATCACTTGAGGTCAGGAGTTCAAGGCCAGCCTGGCCAATATGGTGAAACTCCATCTCTACCAAATAAATAAATATAAAATAAAATAATGGGCAGATGGCTAGACATGAGCAGGAGAGGAAGCCCCTGAGAAAAGGGAGGCCTGAAAAAGACTCACACCCCAGGGACCACCTGAAACATACATGTTGGAAATGAGCAGGGTGGGGGAAATACTGATGTTGGAAGGAACACACCTTAGAGACACCCAGCCATCACTCCCTCCATGGTCAGTCTGTCAGAGCATCACTAGCTTCATGCTGATAAAGACAAATGAAAGCAAAGGAGAAACTCAGAGACAAGCAGTCACAGGAAGTGCAGATCTGGAAGTAATGAGCAATGCAGACATTAGGTAGAATTTACATCCAACACCAGTCTGGCATGGGTACCATCTAGTAGTAAGGGAGGATCCCAGAAGCCCAGGGTGAGAACTAGGTGAGGAGAAGGCAGGGACTTAAGACAGGAATGAGAAAACTAGATGCCCCCAAAGAGGCAGAGCCGTAAGACAGAGGCAGGAACTTCAGGAAAAGAAACCCAAAATCATAAAACCCAATGTAGAACCCTTAGGGGCTAAGGCTCATTCTCCTTCAGCTGCCCCCTCAGCCTCATCTTTCAGAGTGCACTGTCCCTTCAAATAAACCCTCTGTTCCCAATTTTCTTTCCACAAATTCTCTTCCTGGGTAAGAGAATAAACTCGATAAACTGTCTCTTGGCCAAATTATTCTCCAAAGATGACAAAAGACTGAGGATTCTCATACTTCCTGATGAGAGATAGAGAGAGAGAGACAGAGAGAGAGCATGGGAGATTCATTGTAAGGAGTTGCTCACACAGTTATAGAGGCAGACAATTCCCAGCTCTGCAGTCTACAAACTGGAGACCCAGGAGGCCCAGTAGTGTAAGTTCCAGTCCAAAATCCAGCAGGCTCAAGACCAGAAAAAGGTCCACATTTCAGTTCTAGTTCAAAGGCAGAAAAATCCAGTGTCCCAGCTCAAGGCGATTAGACAGGAGGGAAGCCCACCCTTTCTTTGTTCTCCGGCCTTTGCCTGATGGCAGGAGCCACCCACACCAGGGAGCACATCTGCCCTACTCAGCCTACAGGTTCAAATGCTGGTCCTGTTTGGAAATACCCTCACAGACACACCCAAAATATGCCTGGGCCTGCGACCCAGTCAAGATGAAGCACACAATTCACCATCCCATCATGAGCACCCATCTCAGTGCAGATGACCAAATGCTCCTGCCTGACGTCTTCAGAAATAAAACAGACCTTGTGCCTGGAGCCACTGAGAGTCAGAGGTTGTTGGTGCAACAACTGGTCCCATGTCTCTGACCAACAAACGGATGGTGCCCCCACCTGTGAGACCCCAGACTTGCCCTCACCACAAAGTGGCCACTGTAGACTTCCTCCATGGGACTCCATTGACCACTCCAATGGTCAATCCTGCCATGTCAGCCAGAGACCCCAGTCTCAACCCTAGCAGGCCAGGGGAGCTCCCCTGCCCCACCACCTCCAAGTCAGCCTCTCCTCTGGGCCTCCCATCCTGTGCAGGGCAGACACTTTGTCATCACCTCTGGCTCCTCCCCTCTCCCACATGCAATGGACCCATCCCTCCATGTCAGCATCCACGTGGCTGATGATTCCTCCTACCTGCAGGGGGCTGACTCTGGGCCCAACGTTGCTCTAAGTGTCATAAATGGTGTGTTCTCACAACAGCTAGAGGTTCTCATCATGGTGACAGCCATTTACAGATGCAGCAGCCATGACTCAGTGAGGCTGAGAGGCTTGCCCACAGTGACAGCCTCCATGCATGCTGACCCCAACCTGGAACCAGACACCCTGGCCCGAGCCAAGAGGCCTCTGCTCCCTGGTCTGCACCCTCTGGGGAAGAGCAATCACTCTGAGTTGGGGTCACCAAAGCTGCAGAGTTCAGCTATACTCAGCTTGGTGTCTTGCAAATTCTCTTACTCTCTCCCCTTGGTTCTCCTCTGCAGCAGCAGAAACTTCTAGCAGTCCTACCCTATAGACCTTCCCCTTTCCCTGCCATTGCCCTGCTCCCCACGGCACTCTTGACTCCTTCTTCCAAGGCCCAGGACATTCCAGGCCCAGGGCTGGATCCAGTCCCCCACTGATGCCACCACGGCCTGCTTCTTTTCAGTGACACCATGCAGCTCATTGAATTCAGTGGAAACTTTATACCCAAGAGCACACAGATAATCAATTGTGATAATTCAGAAGCTATCTGGCCTCCACTGGCTACTATTTGAAAAAATACTGAAATAAGCAACTTCAAAACTGATTTGCTATTCATCGACCACCAGACACATCCCTGTAACATTTGCATCAATTACCTGGTTTAATCCTGACTGCCATCCATCAGGCAGACACCATGGTTATCCACATTTAGCAGAAGGGAAAAATGAGATCCAGAGAAGCAACTTGCTGGACAGCACCCAGAGAATAAATGGCAGAGCTAGCTCCCAGCCTGGGTGTTACTCCAAGCCAATCCCCCAGCTCCCACATTGGCCCAGCTTCTGTTGGGCCAACATCACCCAAAAGAAGTGCCTGTTGAAATAAGAAGAAAGGTGAGCCTCCGAGTTCACCCAGTTGACCCTGTGGAGCTGCCCCAGGAGATGGAGAGCTTCTATGTTCCCTCCTTCTGCAAACCAGGCAGGAGCCAGGCCACCATGAGCACCTTCCCCTCTCTCACCTGCTGCATTCACAGCACACGGCCTCTGCTCAGGGTGGATTGGGTTCAGACTGGGCTCCTCTGGCTGCCCCTCTCCCCTGCAGAGTGGCTGACAGGCCCTGGTCTCCCCTTCACTTATAGCATTGCTATCTGCATTTCCCAAAATTCAGTACAGGTGAGTTTCCTTCTCTTTTCCCCTAATTCTTGCTTTTTAAGATAAATTCTGAGCAAGAGGTGCTTTACCAAGAAGGAATTACATGAATCTGTAGCCCCACTGAAGCTGAAACAAACTCATTGCCCCAGATGTGCTAAACGGGAGAAGTCAGGTCCTTTGTTGTGTATCAGACACACTTGGCCGAGGAGGAGGGTTCCATTCTCATTTTGATAATTTGTTCATAAATTCATTCATCAAGCTCTTCATGCATTTATCATCCTATGCAGGACCTACTGGGCATGTGTATGTGCCTGGCAAGGAAAAATGGGCTTACAGAAACATCACTGTAATCGTCATGTCTTTAAGACAGAAGGGTCAACATTTTAAGAATAATATCAAAGGTTTTCCAAAATAATATTATCTTTTTCCATAGAAAATACACAAGTCTGTACAAGTCTGAATGTCCTAGATCACTGATCACAATGAAGACTTGTTCTGTCTGAGGATCCTGGCAGTTCCGAGTGTAAGTGCCTGTCACCTGGAAACTCTGGTTATGCACAGGCAAACTTCCCGAGCCTATGTTCCCAGGCCAAGGAAGCTAAGGGACAGTGTTGTCAGTGCATGCTGCACAGTCCATCCCTGGATCTGCTGTCAGCTTTTCCTGTGACACCTCAAAGCTCTGGCCAACTAAGTGAAAAAAAAGAAAACAATCACACTGGTTTTGACTGAAGTGGCATCTATCACCAGCATTGTCTAGATTCCAAGTTATAAACTTGACTCTTTTTTGTAATTCTAATTTATTCACCATTTCAAAAACCAGGTATGTTTTTGAAATTATTTGATTAAAATATGCTTCCACCAGGTGGTGGTACCAGTGCCACATGTCATGCTCCAGAAAGTGAAGTCCACACCATAACCATGTTTTGGTAGAGGTAGCAATGAATACATTTTTCTCATCTATTCAGGGGAAAATGGTATACGTGAACTTCTTCATTGTTAATCCTACATGTGACAAGTATAATCTGAACACAAGTCTCAAAGCAGCATTTCTTAACTGGTCATGGATGCTTCCGAAAACTCGATAAAATTTGGGAGGATCTTCCTGGGAGAATGAACCCACATGCACACTCACAAAGTTACACATGCAACTTTGAAAAAGCATAGTACAGAGTGAAGATGCTTGCTTCAGAGAAAATACCTAGAAACTGATCTCACTGAGATGATTGCAGATTAAAGGGCTCTAATCACAGGGAAAAGGAGCCAGCAGCTATGAGCCACTGTGAGTTTCCTAAGAAGTCAAAATAAGCGCACCTTGATTCCATTTTCTTTTTATAATATGTAAAGGTAAATTTAGAGGAGCAATATGTGTTTTATAGATGTGTATATAAAACATAAACATTTATATATTTTTGTACTTAATCATAGAAAACATATTTTTATATAATTATTGTACATGATAATTTAATTCCACACAATAGTTATTTATTACAAGGCTGGACTGGTCACTGGGCTGGGTGCTGAATGCTCAGAGAATTAAGATACAATTTCTGCCCTCAAAAGACCCACAGCCTGGCAAGGGAAATGAGCAGACATATATACACATATAAGAACTATGATCTAACATGACAGGTGTTCACACAAAGGCACCATGGGAGCAGGAGAAAGAGAAATTTCTTCTGTCTGATTTGGGGGGTGGCAGGGAGGAAAAGTTGCCATTTAAGCTGAGGAAAGTGCAGTGTAACCTCATCTCCCACATGAAAGCCACATTTTGAGGCAGGGAACTGCAAAAGGGAAAGCTCTGCAGCGTCCAAGTTCACAGGCCCAGCCAGCACTCTGGGGTGAGGTCAGCAAAGCTGAAGCATGCTACTGAACCTCAGCATGTGTTCCGCAAAATCTTTCTTTCTTTCCCCTTGGTTGTTCCCTACAGTGAACCTTCCTGCCAGTCCTATTCTGCAGAATTTTCCCTTCCCCCACACTCCAGGGATTATCCAGGGGGAAGAACTGCTAGGAGTGTGACCCACCTCATGTGCAAAGCCTCATTGTGTAAGGTAATTACATGGGATACCTTTTACACACCACATGAAAATCCTCCCGCCCCCACCCACACCTCAGCCAGTGCCTCCCAGGCTCTGATCAGCTTTGCACAGCATCACCCAGCACTAGCTGGGCTCCCAGCTCTGCTTACCTCTCACTTTCTGCCTTTGTCCTGGGGTCACCTGCAGGAGGCTGCTCAGCACCCCCAGATGTGCAAGTCACCAAACACAGGACCTCCATTGACCAGGACAGAAGCAGATAATAAATTCTCTTTCCTTTACTGTCCCAAGGAGACTGTGCTGAGATGCATTTCATACAGGGCCTCAGAAGGTCTCAAAGCATCCAGCACCAGCCACCCCAAGTGGCTGTCAATTGGGTAAGCCATCTGGTATCCCCATTCACTCCTTCCCTCCCTTGCTCTCCTCACTCCTGCTCGCCTGAGCCCTGGGACCCCTGCCCAAGGAAATGACTTGCACTTGAGGCTTTGTCCCTGGCTCTGCTGGGGAGCCCCATCCAAGACCACTGATACCAAACCTGAAAGCTCTACAAAGCAGACTCTCAGGATAGAATTTGGGGCTAGTCCCCTTGCCAATCCAGAAGACAGAGGAACCCCATTGCCAGTGGCAATTGGGGAAGTAATAAGACCTGGCCTCAGTTGTCTAATCATCACCAAGAAGGGCACTGGAGCAGGGCTAGAGAGAGGTATGTGGAGATATGGGGCTGAGGGGAAGGCTTTGCACTGGCAGCCATGACACCTCAGAGGCTCCTCAGTCCAGCAGGATAGGAGTCCCCACCTCCCAGCCATGAACAGTACCATGTCTGGTACTGTTAGGAAGCAGGACAGACAGCAGGAGGCAAGCAGCAGGCTGAGGGACAGTGCCATCCACGCCCCACCTCCGTCAGATCAGTAGCGGTGTTAGATTCTCATAGGAGCACAAATCCTATTGTGAGCTGTGCATTCGAGGGATCATGGTCACCTGCTTCTTATGAGAATCTAATATCTGATGATCTGAGATGGAACAGTTTCATCCCAAAATGTTTCATCCCCCTACCCCCAGTCTGTGGAAAAATTGTCCTCCACAAAACCTGTCCCTGGTGCCAAAAAGGTTGGGGACCACTGCCCCAGGGCATCTGATTCAGCAGGTTTTGCAGGGTGCATCAGCAACTCGAATTTCTACAGAGCAGCAACATCCTGTTACAAAACATGCATCTACTGTAGGAAGATTTAGAGTGTGGAGACAAAAGACACGCCACCTGTAACCCTGCCATGTGTCTGTGTGCAATGTCTCACACTCTTCTTCACACCCATGTGGCTGGGGTTGGGTTCCAGTGTCTCGGCAAGATGGAAGCTGAGCCAGGCCCTGAAGCTGTGGGTGGCGGATGCTGCATCCACCTCCTCTGGCTTGGACCTAGAAGCTTTCCCCTCTCTCTTCCACTTGCCTGAATTGACATAAGAGGTGAAGGAAACCTGGGGAAAATGGACCAGAAATAAGACCCTGCCCCCAACCTACAACAACCATTGTTCAAGGACTTGTGAGTGCAGTGTTATCTGTAAATCAGAGCTGAGTTCCCCATCAGTTACAACAGGCTGGATTATAACTGTAACAAATGTCCTGCATTCACGGAGGCTTCCCACCACAAATATCTGCCTGTCTCTCACGAGTTCCCAGGGTGAGCTTAGCTCAAACTCACCTGTTCTGCCCTTCACAGGTGGATGGGCATCCACAAACTGGAGCATGGCAGCTTGTAATAGAGATAGGAAACAACGACATGGAGAGCAAACGCTGGCTCTTAGCTTCTGCCCAGGAGAGACCCAGGAAACTTCTCACATTTCACTGGCCAAGGCAAGTCACACAACCCCAATGACACATGACACTTGTACTCCAATTTATTGGCCAAGGCAAGTCCCCTGGCCATGATGTCACCTGACACTTCTGCTCACATTTCATTGGCCAAGGCAAATCACACGGCCCCAGTGCCACATGACACTTGTACTCAATTTCTTTGTCCAAGGCAAGTCCCCTGGCTTTGCCTGCTTTGGTGGGGCAGGGATGTTTAGTGAGCAAATCACCCTGAGAACTTGATTACTGTCCTTGCTCCATTCTTTCTTTAATTATGGTCCTTTGTCCACTGACCCATCACCAGTAGAGCTCCAGTAGAGAGGGCACCAGGCACACTCATCCTCACATTCCATGGGGACTGGCATCATTGGCAGACAGACTTCTCTTTCTTGGCTCATTGCAACCTCCACCTCCTGTGCAATTCTCCTGCCTCAGCCTCCTGAGTAGCCAGGACTCTGGGCATGCACCACCATGCCTGGCTAATTTTTTTTATTTTTAGTAGAGATGGGGTCTTACTGTGGTGGCCAAGCTGATCTTGAACTCCTGACCTCGTGATCCACCTGCCTTGGCCTCCCAAAGTGCAGGGATTACAGGCTGAGCCACCATGCCCAGCCCAAGCTTATTCAAGATGCTTGGGAGTAGAAATGCTTTGAATTTTGGATTTTAGAATGTTTACATTATACTTATTGGTTGAATATTTTGAATCCAAAATCTAAAATCCAAAATGCTCCAATGAGCATTTCCTTTGAGCATCATGTCAGCACTCAGAAAGTTTCTGGAGGACCTACTTAGCATTTTTTATATATTTCCTTTCAGTTTTTTCCTATAGATTTTTTGGTCATGCTGATTTAAATAATTTTCTGTTTTTTTCACTTAAAGTTATAACTGTAATAGTTATAAGAACTCTTTGAGAATTCAATTTTAAAAACCTGATGATATTGCCTTTAATGTGGATTAGATAGGTGCAAGTTATTTATTCAGCCACTTTATTATCATTAAACACTTCAGATCATTTCACTTTTTTATTTTTTTAATGCTGTGGTTAATATTATTTTTAAAATTATATCTCAAAAAGTCCTTGTGAGAAGAATATTCATAAAGTGTAAGCATAAGGAAACCTTCTTCTGAGATCATTTGTTCTATAACCATTTATCTCAGCCTAATTGCCTTTTACTGGCCATAGAGTTGTTCACTCAGCAACCCAGAGTTCAAGTGCTGTAAAACACAACACAGGGCAGTTCTAGAAGAGAAATGTTTCTGGAACTAGGCTCCAAAATCTTCAGATTGGAATAATTTTTACAATTAAATGAAATGTAATTTGGAATTCACATGGTAAAGGATTATATCAGATTTCTCATTCCTTGGAAAATCGGAGAGAACTTAATAACAAATACCATAATTATATGCAAAGATTGAACAGTGATTGCCTTATCAGGAGGCTGTTACTCCTAAAACTATTTCTTTAATTAGCTAAAACTGGCAGTATATATTAATATTTCCTGAGATATTTGCATACATTCACAACAGGCTAACCAGATATTGGCTGAAATATAATTTTTCTAATATTATATTGGAAATATTTCAAGATTAAATCATAGTGTTATATTTTTTCCTGTGATTATTAGAGCAGACACTCTTGATTTATTACTATAAATTCTCTAATTTAGAAGCTGAAAATCCTTCTTGTTTTCCATGATGAGTTTATCTATTTCATTTGCCTAGTAGAAGGTGCTCTTTGAAGCCAAGATCTGCTGGTAGAATGTGGTTTTTAATAATCCACATCTTCACACAGCTCCCACCCTGATGTGTAGCTGGCAGGACTCTGGCCATTCAGATTCATGTGGCCACACCAGGAGAAGTGTCTGGGTTGCAGTGGGTGCTGGGACCGGTTGAGGGTGTGTTGGTCCAGGGTGACCACAGCACCAAAGTGTGGAGGATGTGTCAGCAAGCAGGATTGAAATGATACTTGAACAGGTCTCTCTTGATTCCATCCCAACCTGCACAGAGGACAGCACACTCCATTGAATTGGGCAACTCACAGGAGGTCCCATAAGGGGGTCAGTACAGAGGTGTAGGGATGGTCAGGGAGGCCATACCCCAGAATCACAATAAGACTCTGTCAGCACCACCAGGAACAAGAAAATGGGGAGTCCTGTGAGCCCCAGAGCAGAGGACCACCCAACAGGAGCCAATCCCTCCGGGAAGGGGCACAGCCAGCTCCAGGCTGCCCCATTGGGCAGAGAATAAAGGCTCTGACTGCTCTCCATTCTCTCTCTCCACATCCCGCCAAGGTCCCTTTAGCCAAACCCAGCAGAAGCCAGAGGGGAAGGAGGCTCATAGATGTAGTCCCACAGGCATCCAGGGCCTGAGAGGAGAAGGACACGAGGAGAAATGGGGAGACACCTGGAAGTCACTGGGCACAAATGTCAAGGGACATCATTGCATCAGGGACACCCTGAAGGACCCCACTTGGACATGCTTAAGCCAGCGTGTTCGCCTTCATAATATGCGTTCACTTTCACCCTGGAGGACTTTTGACTCTTGCCAGGTCTATAATTTTAAAAAACAACCAATTGTCAGCAAGAAGAAATACACTTTGAAAACCAACACAGAAATTTCCAAAGAAGCCAGGAGCCCAGAGACTGTGATAAGTTGCAGCTGGGCAGGTCTGCATCCCTCTGGCCATGACACCCAGCACTCTTCCTTGAGCAAATGGGGCTGGGTACTGGGGTCAGTGATGAGCAAGACTCAGCCCCTGCTCCAGGGACATCCAGGCTAGTGGGGCTGCTTACCGCATCACTTCAGGGACACCTAAGCTAGTGGGGCTGCTGGCTACATCAACAAAGTACTCTCTACTTGAAAGCAGGAAGCAGATGAAGGTGTGCACAGGTGCGGGGAAGCATGAGCAGGAACATAACTTTGTCTGTTGGATGAGAGGAGGCTTGGGAGATGGTGATAACAGGACAAAGCTGCTTCATATTTTGAGAGCTGCTCCCCACCCAAGGCACCATCACTGGACAAGGTCATTCTCTCAAAGCCGATTCTGGTCAGATAACAGGTTCAATTTTATTAGTTTAGCCCAGTTGGACATCCTGGACCAGATGGGGCAAGAACTCAGAGGATAAAATTCATTTGGTCCCTTGGGCAGAACTGCAGCAAGGAAATACCTTCATTTTAACCTTGCCACCTGACAATTGTCTTTAGCTCATGTTTGGATGGCACCTCTATGAACAGAGAGAGTGGTAAAGGCACGTGAGCCTCGAAAGCTCATACCACAGGGACCTTTTTGCATCTTCCCACCTTTTTCTTCCAGACAAAATTCATTAAAAACACCATGGCTTCTGACTTCTCTGGTGGAAAGGAATCATTTCCATGGCTCTTGTTGAAAGCTCACAAAGCATTTGATGATGGTCATTTGCCTTCCGGAAGCCCTGGGTTGGGGGCCAGGCCTATGTCACACCTGAAGGCTGACCATGCTGTCACATTTTTTTTCTTGTAGGAAGGGGTGACTGAGCTCAGGAACCAGCAAAGAGAAGGCACAGTAGCTGCATGAGTTGAGGCATTGAGAGGCTTCCTCCCCTCCACTCCTTGGGAGCCTCTACCAATACAGAAGGTCTGCTTGCCTAAAGCAAAATTTGTCCCAAAAACATTCTTTTCTCCTCACCCCAAAGACTGAAAAAGTATTTTAGGAATTAAAATGAAGTAAATTCAAATTACAGTCTCTCCAAATCATGATACTAAAAAGGAAATGTAATATTCATACTCAACTTGTCATCTTAATTAATTTGTCTGTATTATTTCAGGAGTTCTAAAAAAATACAGGGCAGTCATCAAGTGAAAATGGGAGGATAAATAAAGCAATTCAATTAATTCACTATCCATCTATGCAGATTTATGCGGACTAGGAGAAGTAGGCTCGACAAAACACTCACAGAAATCGCTATTAGAGAACAATTGCTTAAACATGGGTGATTTTTAAAAATTATTTTACACTATTATCCAATCTAAAAAGTCAGCATGCTTTTTCTGAGACCTTCTAAATACTAAAGTTTAACATTTAACACAATTTTGAATTTACACCAAAACTGAGCAGAAAGTACTGAGAGTGCCCATGTGCCTCCCAGCTCCCCACATGCACAGCCACCTCCACCATCAATGTCCCCTACCAGAGGGCTACACATATTAAAATTGATCAGGCCACAAGACACATCATCACTACCCAAAATCCATAGCAAAGGTTAGGGTCCTCTCTTGGTGTTGCACATTCTATGGGTCTTGGCAAATGTAGAATAGGAGGCATCCACCCCTGTGACATCATACAGAATCATTTCATTGCCCTAAAAATCCCCTGAGCTCCATCTATTTATCCCTCGCTACCCCTCAACTCCTGGCAACTATTGAGCTTTTTTCTCTCTCCATAGTTCGGGTTTTCCATAATGTCATATGGTTGGACTCATTTACTCTCTAGCCTTTTCCAATTGGCTTCTTACAGTGATGATATTCATTTAAGTTTCCTCCACAAATTCTCATGGCTTGATTGCTCATTTTCTTTTAGTGCTAAATAATGCTCCAGTGTCTGGATGTACCACAAATTATTTATAAATTTATCTACTAAAGGACATTTTGGTTGTTTTCAATTTCTGGAAACTATGAATAAAGCTGTTGTAAACATCCACATGCAGGTTTTCTGTGAGGATGTGAGTCTTTAACTCCCTTGACAAAATACCAAGAGGTGCAATTGCTGAATATCTTGGTCCATTTAGTGTTACTGTGACAGAATACCTGAGGCTGGGTAATTTTTTAAGAGGTTTGTTGGGCTCACAATTCTGGTGGCTGAAAGGTTCAAGATTAAACAGCAGTACCTGGTAAGGGCATCATGGGGCTTCAACACACATAGAAAGCAGATGGGGAGACAGGGTGTGCAAAGGGATTATCTGGTGAGAGAGCAAAGTCAAGGAAGCCAGACTCTTAAGAACAACCTGCTCCCTTGGAAATGAATCTATTCCTGTGAGAGTGAGGCTCACTCACCTCCATGGAAGGGTACTAGTCTAGTCATGAGGGATCCACTCCAGTGACCACATTGCCACACCAGGGATCCAATTTCAACATGCATTTTGGTGGGAACAACCCACATCCAAACCATAGCACTGGATCATATGGTTAGAATATGTTTTGTTTTGTAACCCACTGCCAAAGTGTCTTCCAAAAAAGTTGTGCCATTGTGCATTCCAACCAGCAGTGAATGAGGTTGGGCTCCTGTTGCCTCATTTAGTGTTAACAGTGCTTTGGACTTTGACCATTCTGATACGTGTGTAGTGGTATCTCACTATTGCTTCCATTTTCATTTCCAGGATGACACACAATGCAGAGATCTTTCATTTCCATGATGAAACACAATGCAGAGATCCATATGTTCATATGCCTATTTGCTGCCTGTCTTTTTCTATTGTGAAGTTCCTGTTAATATTTTTGGCCCATTTTTAAATTGTGTTGCTTGTTTTCTTATTGTTGAATTTTAAAAGTTCTTTCCATATTTTAGATCCTAGTTTTTTATCAGATGTGTCTTTTGCAAATATTTCCCCCCATCTGTGGTTTCTCTCCTCATTCTCTTGACAGTGTCTTTCACAGAGTAGAAGTTTTTTATTTTAATGAAGTCCAGTTTATCAACTCTTTCCTTCATGGATTGTGACTTTGATGTTATATCTGAAAGTCATCACTATACTGAAGTCATCTAGGTCCTGTCCTATGTTATCTTCTAGTGGTTTCATACTTTGCATTTACATTGGGGTCTATGATCCATTTTGAATTAATGTTAATGAAGAGTGTAAAGTCTGTGTCTAGATTCATTTCTTATGTAGACATTCAGTTGTTTCAACAACATTTGTTGAAAAGACTATCCTTTTTTCTTTAATTGTTTTTGTTCTTTTGTCAAAGATTCATTCAGGATAATTGGGTGGGTCTATTTCTGGGCTTTTTGTTCTGTTTCAGTTATTTATTTGCCTACTATCCCACCAATACCACATGGTCGTGATTACTATAGCTCTGTAGTAAGTGTTGAAGTCAGGTAGTGTCAGTCCTCAACTTTGTTCTTCCTCAGTATTGTGTTAGCTATTGTGTGTTTTTCCCTTTCCATATAAACATCAGAATCAGTTTGTTAACATCCAAAAAATAATTTTCTGGAGTTTTGATTGGTATTGTATTGAGTTTATAGAAAAAGTTGGGATATCTTGACAACATTGATTCTTCCTATCCATGAACATGGAATATCCCTTAATTCATTTAGCTATTCTGTAATCAGAATATCTTTAATCAGAATATCTGTAATCAGAATATCTTTAATCAGAGTTTGGCAGTTTTTCTCATATATTTGTATATATTTTGTCATGTTTATATCGAAATATTTTGGTTTTGGTTGCTAATGTAAATAGTAATGTGTCTTAAATCTCAAATTTCACTTGTTCATTGCTGTTGTACAGAAAAGTGATTGACTTTTTATATTAATCTTCTATACTGAAGCCTTTCTAGAATTTCTCATTAGTTCCAGTTTATTTGTCAGTTCTTCTGGATTTTCTACTTATATGATAATGTCATCCAAAAATAAAGGCAGTTTTGTTTTTCCTTCCCAATCTATACAGCTTTTATTTCTTTTGCTATCTTATTGCATTAGCTGAGATTTCAGCACAGCACTGAAAAGCACTGGTGAGAGGAAACATCCTTGCTTTCTTGCTGACTAGCATGCTTTCAGCAAGAATTTTCTCTTATCATATTTCCCTTTTTAAAATTAACTTGTTTTAATTAGTACTTTTGAGTGATGTACAATTTCAGAAATGCCTGTACTTGCAACTTATATAATTATATAGAGTGGACACATCTGGTTTTGATTTTGAGGAAATAATAATATTTCATTTGAAAGAACTTGAAGCCTTTCATAGGTCCCATACCAGGACTTTCCCTGGAAAGTGGAGCCAATGTTGCAGTTTTACCACAAAGAATGACACCAGCATGACAGCCTGAATCCCCCCAAGTCCGGGTCTTAGCTCCATCCCACTGAGACTCAGCCCCTCCCCACCACAGACTCTCTGAGGACTACAGGAAAAGGAAGTACTGTCCTGTGCCCCATCTCTGTGCTAACACCCACCAGGTACACAGATGTGTAAGTGCTTATCACAGCTGGAATATAGGGTATGGTATGTCCATATAATGAAATACTACTCAGCAAGAAAAAGAAAGGAATGACCGATACAGGAAACATGAGTTAATCCCAAAAGCAATCATGTTAGGTGAAAGAAGCCAGACACAAAAGACCACACACAATAGGATTCCATTTATAAGCAAACCTAAAAAAGGCAGAATTACAGGGGATGCTAGGGCATTAAGGGGCTAAAGGCAAAATTGCTCAGAAGCAGCTCGGTGTTGCGGAACTGGCCTGTAGCTCAATTGTGGGGAGGGCTGCCTGGCTGTGCACTCTTGTTGGAACTCGTTGAATTGAACACTTTAAATTTGTGGATTTTATTCATGTAAATGTTGCCTTAATAAGGCTGATTTAAGGATGCTTTTCTTGGCCAGGTGCAATGGCTCACTCCTGTAATCCCAACACTTTGGAAGGCTGAGGTGGGTGGATCACTTAAGGTCAGGAGTTCGAAACCAGTCTGGTCAACATGGTGAAACCCCATCTCTACTAAAAATATGAAAAATTCACTGGGCATGGTGGCATAAGCCTGTAATCCCAGCTACTTGGGATGTTGAGGCATGAGAATTGTTTGAACCTGGGAGGCAGAGGTTGCAGTGAGCCGAGACCATGCCACTGCAGTCCAGCCTGGGTGACAGAGCAAGACTCCATCTCAAAAATAAATAAATAAATAAACAAACTTCTCTTGCCACTTGCAACTAAAAACCCTATGACAGTCCCCCATGACCTGCTAGACAAATTCAAGGCCTTACATGATCTCGTCCCTGGTTATCTCTTCAACCTCATCTCTGGGTGCAATTTCCTCAACCTCCTCTCTCCCCCAAATACCATACCCTATATTCCAGGTGTAACAAGCACTCCCAAATCCCTGTTCTTGCTGCTTCTGTGTCCTCTATATACTAATTCCTTTGCATAGAATACTTTCCTTTTTATTCTTCCTCCATTGACTGGTAAACTCTCCTGTTTTTTAAGACCCAGCAAGAAGTATTTTCAATGGGCACTAAGGAGGGTTTGCCAAGGGAATGACATAAGGAAGCTGGATAGCTCTCACACCAGTTAGCACTGCATTACCAGAGTTCCTGCAGAGGCAATATGTTAATTTGAGAAAAAATGAAGTATACAGACTATAAAACATAAGATAATTATTAACAGGTCTTTATAGCTGCATGCAAAAAAGATGAAAGAACATTTACAGTTAGAACTAATAAGAAGGTTCAGTAAGGCTACTGGTCCTAAGCTCAACACACAAAAATCAAAGCATTGTTACACATCAGCAATAACTAATTTGAAAACGTGATTCATAGAATATTCCACTCACAATGGGAGAAGAAAAAAGAAACCATAAGGTATCTAAAACCAAATATCACATAACATAAGATGTCCAAAATATTGATTGAGAGAGTTATAAACATTATTAAAGGACATGAGTGAGGGGAGAAGCAGGTGAATGAGAAGACCTAAGTTTGTAATGATGTCAACTCTCTTCAAGTTAATCTGTAAATTCAAAGCAATTCCAATCAAAATCCCAAAAAGATTATTTTTGTAGAGCTTGTAAGACACATTTTAAAATTCATATGAAAGTCCAAAAGTAGTCAAAAAATTCTGGAAAAGAAGAGGACAGCAGGAGGACTTTCCTTCTGAGATGAGCAAGGCTTCATACAAGCTCTGGGAATTCAGGTGCAGGTTTTCAGGGCCCGGGCTGAAAAATTAGGCCAACAGAGCAGAAGAAAAAGGCCCAAAGACCTCTCCATATTCATAGACACAGACCCATAGACCACACATCTACGTGCAGGGAGGACTTTGTCATATAATAGAGGAAGCATTGCAAGTCCAAGAAGAAAGAATGACTACTCAGTGTTTGCTAAATTAGGAAAAATCCCTGCTCAACTTTTTATTCTTTAATTCCCAGTACCCATCCCCTCTTTCTTCTCCTTTTCTTCTTTGTGACTTTACTACATTCCTAGGCATGCCACAGCACCAGTGGTGTCATCAGCATCAGCTCACATTCCTTTCCTTATTTAGGACAAGACTGGGCCTCTAGTTTGCCACAGACAACCCCTTCCTCCCTCCCCTCTCTTCCATTATGCATCCACCTTATCTAAGAAAGTTTAAATGTTTAGCCAGTCAAGTCTAGTTTAAATTGTGCAGTCCTACCACAGCCAATGGGGAAAGGATACAAAGGAGTCCCATTGGGAATAAAAACTTCTACTCTGCTTTGTTCTAAGTGCTCTCATGACAGCCAAACCTGCAAGAAGCATCCTTTCCATGGAAAGTAAAACTGCCTTGCTAAGAAAGCTCTGTGAGTGCTAGTTCTTCTTTGTGGCACTGAAGAAGCATTTATTTCTAACACTTCTCAACAAGAGCAAACTGTGAATTCTAAACAGATCAAAGATTGTACAGTCAAAAACAAATTAGAAAAGAAAAGTACAAAAATATTCTAATGAACTATGGTGGGAGGCAAGGGAGAAAAACAAAATCTTGAAGGAACGTATCACAAACATGACTAGAACAAAATTTAAAACTTCAGCATACCAGCAAATTTAAAACAAATAACACACAGACTGGGAAAATTATTTGCAATTTATGTAACCTATAAATGATGATCAGTTAGAAATCATAATCTTCTTACACATCTGTAAGGAAAGACAAAGATCCCAATGGAGAATATGCACCAAGGTGCTGGTGAAGCTGTTCATGGAATAGACAGCCTGAATGTCCAATCAAGCACAACAGCACACTGGGGAAATGCAAATCAAATGTTTCACGCCCATCAGTTTGGCAGGAACTGAAGCAAGTGTCCACTCCCATTCATGGCTGGAAGGTGGGGTGGGAGGCTCCAGAGGCTGCTGGGGGGGCAGGTGTGTATGGGTAAACTGTTCTGAGAGCATTTGGGGGTGCCTCTTGCTGGTGCCTTCTAAGGTGAAGAGGTAAGCTTCCCTTCCTGAAGGAAAAAGCCTCACCCACAGGCCTCTATGAGAAAAGGTGAGACAGACCCACGTGTCACCACATCCTTGGGTTTGGAAGTGGTCACTAAGCCCAGTGCAGTCAAGGTGTGCCAAATGAGGCTTCCCTTCTGAAGGAAGGGGTCTCAGTGGCTTTGTGGGCATAGTTTAAAATCATCACCCAGGGAAACTGCCCTTGTCCCCAGTGAGAAGGAAGACATCAAACAGAGGCCTGGGGAAGGGCCCCACTTCCAGCTAAGCCCCAACAGTCCAGCTCTGGAGACAGACACCTGGGCTCCCAGGCTCTTTCGGAAACCATGACACTGTCTGTGAGACACCTTCTTTAACCCTGGGGTGATTTCATTGGTTTCTTTTAATCAGCTAATTTCAAGGCAAAAAAAAATCATGTTGCAAAATTTCTATTCCTGCAAAATGGGAGCAGACACAAGTGCTGCAAAGTTAGAAATTAAATGACTGTTCTTTCTCTGAGACATATGTTAAGCTAGTACCTCATTAATCTTCTTCCTGCTCTAAAACTTTAACAACCTGGCTAATAAATCTTTTAAGTCGCCAAATCATTACTCTTTTATAATCTCCAATGCACAGGCTCCAGAGGGGTTCATCTTTCTTTAAGCATGCCAGGAGAGGCCAGTTCTGACAAGGCAAAGACAATACAGCTTGGATGTGACATTCTGCAGGTGGTCAGCATGCAGGCAGCACCCTAGAGGCAGCTGGAAGACGACCTTAGCCACAAAGGGCCATGGAGTGGGGCTGGAGCAGTGCAGCACAGCATGTCAAAGGGACAAACAGAGGCAAGAAAAGAGAAAAGCACTCAGGGTGTTTCTTTCATAGAACAGTGATCACATACATTCTGGGATTACAAAAGTGAACAATGCTCATTGGAAAAACCCCAAAGAATCAAGAGTCCAAAGAGGATGTCAAACCCCTCCCTCATCAAACCTAAACGGTTATTTTGTTCCAGGATCAAATCGAGGGTCAGGCTGCTGTTTCTCTCTGCCCAATAACAAGATGCAGATGAACTGGGGAGGAAGAGAGTGTTTTTTTCTGCAACCGGTTACAGGGAGAAGGCCTGGATATTATCACCAGACCAACTCAAAATTGCAAAGTTTTCCAAAGCTTGTATACCTGCTATGCTGTATGTCTACATGTAAGTGTGCATTTGTCTAAAGACATAAGTGATTCACCTCTTCTAGTCTATAACTAAGGTCTGAGTCCTGAAGACCTTCCTCTGGAGCCTCATTAGTTTACTTACTCTCAATGGGTCCAGGTGCTGTGGTGATTGTCCTTGTTTCCTGCTAAATCATTATGGTTTGTGGAATTCCTTTAGACCCCAATAAACTTGCCTGTAGAGGCCTGGGAGTTTCTTCAGACCCACAGTAATACTTGTTTAATCCTAAATGGTCCTGTTAATAATTCATTCATGATTTTGTCATGCTTCGAGGCCAGGAGAGGCCTTGGCACAACTCTTGGTGAGCTTTTGTTACATCCCAGCCTTTGTATAAATGCACTGGCTTGATCACTTTTAAAGTTTAACCCAGCTACTTAGTCACTGCTGGGATAGCTGTCATGGAGGCCTGCAATAGTGAGACCTGGCATGCCACAACAGAGCACCTGCCTTCCAGTCCAGGGTTAGCAAACTGGCCTGGGGGCCAAGTCAGCCCACCTCCTGCCTGTCGATTTCCCTTAGCATATCCAGGCCCCTGAAGGCCCCCTGTCCTTGTTAGTTCACCTGTGGTTCCCGGACACAGAGGCTAAGCCAGCCCACATTTACCCTGCCCTGTGGCTGGCTGCAGGGGCTTTCCGCCTGCTGCTGTTCTCACGTCCATACCCAGCCTCTACCACCCCTTCCATGGTAAACCATGAAGCTGTCGAACAAGCTCCTAAAATGAAAGCTGTTGAGTCGAACTCCACCCTTTGGATACCCACCAGTCCTTCCAGAAAGGATTAGCACGATTTTGAATGTCTGCATGGTTAGCAGATCTTCTGAGAGGTCATACTAGTGCTTAACCAACTTCCTATTGTTAACATTTACGATGTTTCCAGTTCTCATTATTATTAATAGTCTTTTAATTAACATCTTAAATAAAAATTATTTCTGATACTGCCCACAGAATCAGTTTCTGGAAGTGACCCTATGGGTTAGAGGGTCTGAGCCCTATTTAAGTTCCTGACTGTGATGCTGACACTTTGCCCTGGAGAGGCACTGTCACCGCCACGTGGTGCAGCCTCTCTCTGTCCTGGAGAGTCTCCTCTGTTCTCATGTCTGCTGAAGTCAAGCATTTCCTCATCAGGTGTGTGTTTGTGTCTTTGACTCAAGCCGAGTTCAAGTCAAGCCCTTAAGAGCTGGAGAAAGTCAAGTGCAAGTTCTCAGTTCCTCCCTCCTCTCCATGACCACACCCCTCCTTATCTCGGCTCCCTCATTTCCGACAGCCAGGAAACAGCCATCACCAAGGCTACCACTTAGAGGACACTCATTGTCACCTGCTCAGCTGTCACCAGGAGACCCTGGAAGCCCGGGCTGAGGATCAGAGAAGTGAGTTCTGGGCAGGTCCATCAGCCCCAAGCATGGTCACAGGTCTCTGAAGTCCATGTTTGCAACCACCCACACCACTTTGGACTTTTTCGTTATCATGAAGGGTAAAGGGAAACTTTCTGGCAAATTGTGCTGTCTAACCTACTTAAATGTAATAAGAATGTCAGGTACCTGCAAGCCACAAGTGGAATTCTCAGGGTATTCACTCCTCAGGTAATGAATCCTGAGGTTTCCACTCAGCCTCTATCTCCAATTACACAGAGCCCACGTCCTGAAGGCTGCAGATAGAGATGTGAGTATCTCAGAGCAAAATGAAAATCAATACAATTGCTCTGCAATCTTTATATTCTAGAAACCTGCTTCTCATGGAAATGTGGAAAATGAACAGAGACTGATTAAATTATCCATATGAATATTCATCGAATCACCTGGACTTTCATGTTAATTTAATTCCTTTTCCCATGGCTGTCTCTGAATAACAAAGCTTGTTCCTTCTCCAAAGAGAGGAGCTCAGTGCTGATTAGAAAACAAAGGGAGAAACTTGAGTTTGAAATTCTGTCAAAAAGAAACAGGCCTTAGTGAAGAATGTCATCAGTTTCAGGGTCTCACTTGGACTTCTAATGTGAGATCCACCTTCAAATCCACCCTAACTTAGTTACTCCACATGAGTGGAAACATACTGAGGGGTGCTAGGGCTATGACCTGTGACCAGGTGTGTGCTGGGCCAAGGGCACCCTTGAGGGCCAGAGGAGTGGTGGTGACAGGAGCATGGGTTTGTTGCCCTGTCTTTCACTCCCCCATTAATTCTTTCACAGGACACTGATTGGAGCTCAGTGTGCAGGAGACACACACCGTCCACACATCCCCAGCAGTTCCTGAACAAAAGGAGTCCTGATCCCCTGAGCCCAGCAGGCCTCACACCTGCCCTGCACAGCAGGGACCCTGACCCATCTACCAAATGGGAACCCCATACTCTGAAACCACTCTGTGATGACCACACCATGGACAGACACAGGAGGCAACACCGCCATGACACATATCCTTTTTGTAACCTTGTCTCAGGAAACCCAGCAACCACAGGAGCCTCCCCAGCACCTGTCCCCACTGAGGAACCAGACACCCCTGGAGCTGCCCCCTCTCCGCAAGATGTCTCTGCACCCCTGGCTGCAGTCAGCACTGACGGGCAAGGCAGCCATAGGGGACTGCAGGCCTGATGCTGGGATTGTCCCTGATCCCCAGTTCTGAGCTTCTCTGCCCACAGGTAGAGCTGGTGTTTGCTAATCCTGACTTGCCTCCCCCCACCCACATTTTCTATCCTAAAATAACAGCAAAACTTCATAGCTGGTGCCGGAGGCAGAATGCTTTGTGCAAACTGCCATGTGAGACCAAAGGGAAGTCTTAGCTCAGCCTCCTGCCCACAGAGACACTGAGCAGAGCTGGAGAGACATGGAAAACACAGGTATCCGCTGTTCCTTTCAAGGGAAATTTGTCCACAGGCCAAGGAGTATGTTGCTTGCTGACCTAAGCCTGATGCTTTGAATGAATTGACTTGCTATGGATGCTAACATGTAGGGCAGTCAGCACAGTCTTCGGTGTTCTCTGGCTGTGACACCACTGTCAAGGTTCTGCTTGGTCATCTCTGACACATGGGCTTGGCCTTTGGAGACGTGCCAACTTTCCAGACACAGCACAGACACGACCTGAGAAGCAGAGGCCTCATGGTCTGCAGCTGCCCTGTATGTTTTCAAAATGACTCACAGCCCACAGTGTGGGGGACAAGTTGCTTTGACAGCAAAGGGAAAGATGTCCAGACAAAGTGCTTCTGAGCAAGAGATGGACATTGACAGCAACCATCCAGTGTTAATTTCTGCTTGCCTGAGATGTCTCAGAAGACAGGGGGCATATGACACTGCAGCCACAGAAGTGCACAGCTTCAGTGGCCTGATCTCCAAAACTGTCTTGGAAATCGAGAAAAGGGTGCCATCACCTCTTCCGGAGTGGTCTGGCAAACCCACACGAGCAGGAGGAAGCTGGTGTACCAGGCAGACAGAGGGCAGGGCCCTGCTACCGACCCTGTGTGAGCCAACACAATGAATGGAACTCTCCTGCCTCAGTTTCTCCACTGGTGAAATGGAGAACACAAATCCTAATGCACAGACAATGGACCCTCCATCTCAGGCTCACCTCCCCATAACCGATGGACCTTCCACCCCAGGCTCACCTCCCTGCAGCCAATGGACCCTCCACCCCAGGCTCACCTGCCCTCAGCCAACGGACCTTCCACCCCAGGCTCACCTGCCCACAGCCAATGGCTGCTGCTGGGGTCTGTTTCAGTTGAACCCCCCAATGCACACTTGCAGCAGGGACTGGGGTGTAGGCAGCTTCTAGGGAGGTGGTGCAGGAAGTAGGAGTGAGGGCAGGTGGGTTTCCTGGGCAGCGGGAGGTTGTGCTGAGTGAGAGCATGTGGGTTTCCTAAGCAGATTGAGGTTGTGCTGAGTGAGGGCAGGTGGGTTTCCTGGGCAGGGGTAAGTTGTGCTGAGTGAGGGCAGGTGGGTTTCCTGGGCAGAGGGAGGTTTGCTGAGTGAGAGCAGGTGAGTTTCCTGGGCAAGGGGAGGTTGTGCTGAGTGAGGGCATGTGGGTTTCCTGGGAAGGGGGAGGTTGTGCTGAGTGAGAGCATGTGGGTTTCCTAAGCAGATTGAGGTTGTGCTGAGTGAGGGCAGGTGGGTTTTCTGGGAATGAGGGAAGTTGTGCTGAGTGAGGGAAGGTGGGATTCCTGGGCAGGGGGAAGTCGTGCTGAGTGAGAGCACATGGGTTTCCTGGGCAGAGGGAGGTTGTGCTGAGTGAGAGCAGGTGAGTTTCCTGGGCAAGGGGAGGTTGTGCTGAGTGAGAGCATGTGGGTTTCCTGGGCAGGGGGAGGTTGTGCTGAGTGAGAGCACATGGGTTTCCTAGGTAGAGAGAGGTTGTGCTGAGTGAGAGCAGGTGAGTTTCCTGGGCAAGGGGAGGTTGTGCTGAGTGAGGGCATGTGGGTTTCCTGGGCAGGGGGAGGTTGTGCTGAGTGAGAGCACGTGGGTTTCCTAGGTAGAGAGAGGTTGTGCTGAGTGAGAGCATGTGGGTTTCCGGGCCAGGAGGAGGTTGTGCTGAGAGAAGGCAGATGGGTTTCTGAGGCAGAGGCTGTGCTGTGCAGTGGCTGCTGTGCACCAAGGGACCAACTCCCCAGGGCTCTGAGGAGCATGCAGAACTCTCCCAGCTGCCCCTGCTGATGGCAGCCAAGCACTGGATCCCCTGTCTCCCCTGGCTATGCGGTGCCCTTAGTCACCCAGACCTGCCTGACTGAAGCAACTGGAAGTTGTGTGTCCAGTCACACAACTGCAGGAGGATTCTGACATCATGGACCCTAAGCCTGCCTCTGGAAGCCTTGCCACCGCACCCCACAGTAGTGTCAACCTCAGAAGAAAGCCATTGGCTCCAAAGACCCAGAGGAATCCCCTGGCCCAGGGCCTTCCTCCCACCCTGTCTGATGGATCCTCAGCAAAGCCTTCTGGGTACACATGATAAGGTTCTGGGACCATTCAGACAGGTCCAGCAGCAGGGAGAGGCCAATCCAGCTCCTGGTGGCTGAGGCTGGGGGCATGCTGAGTCCAGCAGGTACTTGGGGATCCTTCCAGGATGGAGGGAATGAAGATGGGCTATGGGAAGGCTGCACACCCAGCAGAGGGGTGGTGGGGAGACCCCACCTCTCAGCCCAGTCGGGGCATCATTGGGATTCCAGGAATGTGAGAACCTCAAGGCAGAAGGGTATTCAGCAAGGGTGTGAGGCCCAAACAGCTTTGGGATCCCCAAGGTTTGGGTCCCTCCAGCACTGTAGATTGTGATCCACCTGCCAAGCTTATCACATGCCCTGCATGTGGCTGCTGAGTGACCAGTCAGCAGAGATCTGAGGACGGGCTCAGAGCAGGTCTGTGCTCCAGGGACCTGGCCAGCAGCTCTTGAGCAGGTGTGTCTGGTCTGGTGGGTGCCCAGACCTCCTGACACCTTAGTGCCAGTCCCTCCCGGTTCTGAGGACAGGTGGCCTCACATACTGTATCAGAAGATGTGGTACAGCTCATCTTCTGTTTGTTTAGAAAGGTGAGCTAGAAGCTGCAAAGTGCCAAATGGTGGGTTTTATATTAAAATAAGTTGGAGGGGAGGGACTCAAGATGGTGCAGTGAGAACAACCCAGGATTGAAGCTCTCAGTGAACTCATGGAGGGTGAGTCAGGGTCGCATTTCCAGATGGATCTTTGTTGCCCACAGAATGGGAAAATTCCCAGGTATAAAAGAGACGCGGGATGCCAGGCAGAGGTTTTGGCTGGTGCAGCCAGCAGCCGGCATTGTAGCTCAGCGGCGCTCCACAGCACTTGGCACAAAGCGCACTGGTTCGGGTGCCCTGTTGAACTGGCAATCTGACTCTTGAGAGGATAAAATTGGGATATCTATCTGACTCGACGGGACTTGCACAGTGAGCCAGGCCAGGAGATTCCAGGGAAACGGCGTTTGGGGTAGTGCAGTGGGACAAAAAAAAAGGCGATTCCAAACGCTCTGGGTGGAGAGTTTCACTGCGGACACAACTGAACCCAGGATGGTGCAGCTCGGTAGGGGAGGGGCGTCCACCATTACCGAGGCAATCTGCCCCTACTGAGGAACATGCCCATTGCTGACACAGCCTGACATTGCCAAGGCAACCCACCACAACAGAGAGACTCCGCTGAAGGGCATAGCCCATGGCAGCAGGGCAGAGACCACAGCAGCAGGGCAGAGGCTGCAGCAACAAGGCGAACCTCACACCAGCAGGGCGGAGCCTCGGCAGGCAAATAGTGACTAGACTGCCTCCTAGCTGGGCAGGACAGCACAACGGACACTCACAAAGAAAGCCCCAATCCCCCGAGACAGAGCATCTGAGAAAAAAAGGTTTTTTTTAATGAGTTCTGCTGCAGCAGAATTAAACGTAGTAGCCTAACAGCCCTGAATGAACAACAAAGCTCACAGCTCAGCACTTGAGTTCCTACAAAGTACAGACTGTCTCCTCAAGCAGCTCCCTGACCCCTCTATATCCGAAAGACTGACATTTGGCAGGCATCATTCTGGGACAAAGATAGCAGAAAAAGAAACTGGTAGCATGCCTCAGTGTTCCACAGCCGTTATAGGTGCACCCCAGACAAGCAGGGCCTGAAGTGGACCTCAGCAGTCGTACAGTGGAGGGGCTAGACTGGTAGAAGGAAAACCAAGTAACAGAAATACTTCATCATCAACAATCTGGGCGTCCACTCAGAGACCCAATCGAAAAGTCAGCAACTACTCAGACGACAGGTGAATAAATCCACAAACATGGGAAGAAACTGGCACAAAAAGGAGGAAAACACCTGAAACCAGAACACCTGGCCTCCTACAAAGAACCAAAACTGGTGAGTAGCAAGGGAACAAAGCAGGACAGAGAATGGCTGTGATGAAATGACGGAATTAGACTTCAGAAGGTGGATAATGAGAAACTTTTCTGAGCTAAAAGAACACGTTTTAAATCAATGCAAAGAAACTAAGAATCTTGAAAAAAGATTTGAGGAAATGATAACAAGAATGGATACCTTAGAGAGGAATATGAATGAATGAAAGGAGCTGAAAAACACAATACATAAACTTCACGAAGCATGCACAAGTTTCAACAGCCGAATTGACCAAGCAGAAGAAAGAATATCAGAAGTCAAAGATCAACTCAATGAAATAAAATGAGAAACCAAGATAAGAGAAAAAAGCGCAAAAAGGAATGAACAAAGTCTTCAAGAAATGGGGGACTATGTGAAGAGACCTAACCTACATTTGATAGGTGTACCAGAATGTGAAGAAGAGAATGACCCCAAGCTGGAAAATACTCTTCAGGATATTATCCAAAAAAATTTCCACCACCAAGCAAGGCAGGCCAACACTCAATTGCAGGAAATACAGAGAACACCACAAAGTTATTCCGCAAGAAGAGCAACCCAAAGGCACATAATCGTCAGATTCAACAAAGTTGAAACAAAGGAGAAAATACTAAGGGCAGCCAGAGAAAAAGGTCAGGTCACCCAGAAAGGGAAGCCCATCAGACTCACAGCAGATCTCTCAGCAGAAACTCTACAAGCCAGAAGAGAGGGGGGCCAATATTCAACATTCTTAAAGAAAAGAACTTTCAACCCAGAATTTCATATACAGCCAAACTGAGCTTCATAAGTGAAGGAAAAATAAAATCCTTTGTGAACAAGCAAGTACTCAGAGAGTTTGTCACCACCAGGCCTGCTTTACAAGAGTTCCTGAAAGAGGCACTACACATAGAAAGGAACAACCAGTACCAGCCATTCCAAAATCACACCAAATGCTAAAGAGCATCAACATAATGAAGAATCTACAACAACTAATAGGCAAAACAGCCAGCTACCATCAAAATGGCGGTATCAAATTCACATATAACAATATTAACCCTAAATGTAAATGGACTAAATGCACCAATCAAAAGACACAGACTGGCAAATTGGATACAAATCCAAAACCCATCAGTGTACTGTATCCAGGAAACCCATCTCACATGCAAGGATACACAAAGGCTCAAAATAAAGAAATGGAGGAAAATTTACCAAGCAAATGGAGAGCAAAAAACAGCAGGAGTTGTAATTCCCATCTCTAATAAAATATATTTTAAAGCAACAAAGATCAAAAGAGACAAAGAAGGCCATTACATAATGGTAAAAGGATCGATACAACAAGAAGAGCTAACGATTCTAAACATATATGGACCCAATAAAGGGGCACCCAGATACATAAGGCAAGTTCTTAATGACTTAAAAAGAGACTTAGACTCCCACACAATAATAGTGGGAGACTATAACACTCCACTATCAATAGTAGAAATATCAACCAGACAGAAAATCAACAAGGATATCCAGGGATTGGACTCAGACCTGGAGCAAGCAAACCTGATAGACATTTAGAGAACCCTCCACCCCAAATCCACAGAATATACATTCTTCTCAGCACCACACACACCTACTCTAAAATTGACCACATAATTAGAAGTAAAGCACTCTTCAGCAAATGCAAAACAACTGAAATCATAACAAACAGTCTCTCAGACCATAGTGCAATCAAGTTAGAACTTAGAATTCAGAAACCAACCCAGAACTGCACAGCTTCATGGAAACTGAACAACTGGCTCTTGAATGTTGACTGGATAAACAAGGAAATGAAGGCAGAAATAAAGAAGTTCTTCGAAACCAATGAGAATGAAGACACAACATGCCAGAATCTCTGGGACACATTTAAAGTAGTCTCTAGAGGAAAATATATAGCAATAAGTGCCCATATGAGGAGAATGGAGAGATCCAAAATTGACACCCTATTGTCAAAATTGAAAGAGCTAGAGGAGCAAGATCAAAAAAACTAAAAAACCCACCAAAAGACAAGAAATAACTAAGATCAGAGCAGAACTGAAGGAGATAGAGACACGAAAATCCCTTCAAAAAATCAATAAATCCAAGAGCTGGTTTTTTCAAAAGATCAACAAAATAGACAGACCACTAGCCAGACTGATAAAAAGGAAATGAGAGAACAACCAAATAGATGCAATAAAAAATGATAAAGGGGAAATCACCACAGATTCTCCAGAAATTCAAACCATCTTCAGAGAATATTACAAACAACTCTATGCACATAAACTAGTAATTCCTGGACTCCTGTGTCCTCCCAAGCCTAAACCAGGAGGAAGCTGAAACTATGAATAGACCAATAACAAGGTCAGAAGTCGAGGCAGCAATTAAGGGCCTACCACACAAAAAAAGCGCAGGTCCAAATTGGCTCACAGCCAAATTCTACCAGATATACAAAGAGGAGCTGGTACCATTCCTTCTGAACCATTCCAAATAATCCAAAAAGAGGGAATCCTTCCCAAATCACTTTATGAGACCAATATCATCCTGATATTAAAACCCGGCAGAGACTCAACAAGAAAAGAAAACCTCAGGACAATATCCATGATGAACATAGATGCAAAAATCTTTAATAAAATATTGGCAAGCCGATTGCAACAGCAAATCAAAAAACTTATCCATCATGATCAGGTAGGATTCATACCAGAAATGCAAGGCTGGTTCAACACATGCAAGTCTATAAATGTAATTCACCACATAAACAGAACCAAAAACAAAAACCACACGATTATCTCAACTGATGCAGAGAAGGCATTCGACAAAATTCAACAGCCCTTTATGCTAAAAACCCTCAATAAACTTGGTATCCATGGAACGTATCTCAAAGTAATAAAAGCTATTTATGACAAACCAACAGCCAATATCATACTGAATGGGCAAAAACTGGAAGCATTCCCTTTGAAATCAGGCACTAGACAAGGATGCCCTCCTTCACCACTCCTATTCAATATAGTACTGGAAGTTCTAGCCAGAGCAATCAGGCAAGAGAAAGAAATAAAGCATATTCAAATAGGAAAGGTGGAAGCCAAATTGTCCCTATTTGCAGACGAAATGATAGTATACCTAGAAGACCCCATCGCCTCAGCCCAAAAACTCTTGAAACTGATAAGCAACTTCAGCAAAGTCTCAGGATATAAAATCAACGTGCAAAAATCACAAGCATTCCTCTACACCAATAACACACTTAAAGAAAGCCAAATCAAGAACGAACTGCCATTCACAATTGCTACAAAAAAATAATATACCTTGGAATACAACTCACAAGGAACGTAAGGAACCTCTTCAAGGAGAACTACAAACCACTGCTCAACGAAATAAGAGAGGACAAAAACAAATGGAGAAACATTCCATGTTCATGGTTAGGAAGAATTAATATCGTGAAAATGGCTATACTACCCAAAGTAATTTACAGAATCAATGCTATCCTCATCAAGCTACCATTGACTTTCTTCACAGAACTGGAAAAAACCACCATGAACTTCATATGGAACCAAAAGAGAGCACGCATAGCCAAGTCAATTCTAAGCAAAAAGAACACAGCAGGGGGCATCATACTACCGGATTTCAGACTATACTACAAGGCTACAGTAATCAAAACAGCATGGTACTCGTACCAAAACACAGATATAGACCAATGGAACAGAACAGAGGCATCGGACGCAACACAACATATCTACAACCATACAATCTTTGATAAACCTGACAAAAACAAGCAATGGAGAAAGGATTCCCTGTTTAATAAATGGTGTTGGGAAAACTGGCTAGCTATGTGCAGAAACTGGACCCCTTCCTGACACCTTACACTAAAATTAACTCCTGATGGATTAAAGACTTAAACATAAGACCTGGCACCGTAAAAACCCTAGAAGGAAATCTAGGCAAAACCATCCAGGACATAGGAGTAGGCAAAAACTTCATGACCAAAACACCAAAAGCATTGGCAACAAAAGCCAAAATAGACAAATGAGACCTAATCAAACTCCACAGCTTCTGCACAGCAAAAGAAACAGTCTCTAGAGTGAATCAGCAACCAACAGAATGGAAAAACATTTTTGCAGTTTACCCATCTGACAAAGGGCTGATATGCAGAATTTACAAAGAACACAAACAGATTTACAGGAAAAAAACAAACAAGCCCATTCAAAAGTGGGCAAAGGATATGAACAGACACTTTACAAAAGAAGACATATATGAGGCCAACAATCATATGAGAAAATGCTCATCATCACTGGTCATCAGAGAGATGCAAATCAAAACCACATTGAGATACCATCTCACGCCAGTTAGAATGGTGATCATTAAAAAATCTGGAGACAACAGATGCTGGAGAGGATGTGGAGAAAAAGGAACAGTTTTACACTGTTGGTGGGAGTGTAAATTAGTTCATCCATTGTGGAAGACAGTGTGGCAATTCCTCAAGGCCTTAGAAATAGAAATTCCATTTGACCCAGCAATCCCATAACTGGGTATATATCCAAAGGACTATAAATCATTCTACTATAAGGACACATGCACACGAATGTTCATTGCAGCACTGTTTACAATAGCAAAGACTTGGAACCAACCCAAATGCCCATTGATAATAGATTGGATTGGGAAAATGTGGCACATATACACCATGGAATATTATGCAGCAATCAGAAATGATGAGTTCATGTCGTTTGTAGGGACATGGATGAATCTGGAGAACATCATTCTCAGCAAACTGACACAAGAACAGAAAATGAAATACCGCATATTCTCACTCATAGGCGGGTGATGAAAAATGAGAACACATGGACACAGGAAGGGGAGTACTAAACACTGGGGTCTATTGGGGGGAAAAGGGGCGGGCCAGTGGGGGGGGAGCTGGGGAGGGATAGCCTGGGGAGAAATGCCAAATGTGGGTGAAGGGGAGAAAGGAAGCAAAACACACTGCCATGTGTGTACCTATGCAACTGTCTTGCATGTTCTGCACATGTACCCCAAAACCTACAATCCAATAAAAAATTAAAAATAAAATAAGTTGGAGCTGGGCTCTGTTGCAAGGGCATTGGGAAATTATTGACAGCATCTTAATTGCAAAGTGTCTGAAACTTAGTGACAGAGTGGTTGGCTGCTGGGACCAGTGCTCCAGCAGCCTGGCTCTTGGCATCTTGGGATCTTGGCATGAGGCTGGGCCACAGAGGAGGGATCTGGGGGCCGGAGGTGCTGAGGAGTGATCTGCAGTGGGGGCTGAGGAGTGATCTGAAGGTTGGGGTCTGAGGAGTGATCTGGGGACTGGGGGACTGAGGAGTGATCTAGGGGCTGGGGAAGCTGAGGAGTGATCTGCAGGAGGGGCTGAGGAGTGATCTATGGGGGGGGCTGAGGAGTGATCTGGGGGCTGGGGGGGCTGAGAAGTGATCTGGGGGTGGTGGACTGAGGAGTGATCTTCAGCGGTAGCTGAGGAGTGATCTATGGGGGGCTTAGGAGTGATCTGTGGGCTGGGGGGCTGATGAGTGATCTGGGGGCTGGGGGGGCTGAGGATTGATCTCGGGGTTGGAGGGGCTGGCGGGTAGGGAGGAGAGGCCTGAGGGTCACCCCCCAGCACAGGTCCTGCCCCAGTGGCCCTCTCGGCGTGTCTCACAGGGATCTAGGTGACGATGGGCTCTAACTCAAGACTGAACGTGAGTTTCCCAGAAGACAGAAATGCTGCATAAATAACCACATGAGAACCCACAGTCGAGTGATATTTGTCACACCTTTACATTTGTTTGTTTGGTTTTATTTTGAAATATCTTTTCTACATAGTGGAGGTTATTAGAATCTTAATTATAAGTAATTATTTCCAACTTAATCAAGACCAATATAATAATCATTCCCAGCTTTGTCAACACTCATGTAAGTAATACATTTAGTCTATTAAAGGTTTGGATGAAACAACTGCCTGGAGTTAAATCTCCAAATAATTTGGAAAGGCCAGGTCATTGCCCTTGATCTCCCTGAGACTGTGCTGTGCATGGATGCTGCCAATACTACCTAGGTTGCTTTGCAGTAGCCATGTCCAGACCCACGGGCCCCACCTCCCAGGCAGCCCTGAGCACCTCTGCCAATGGCTGTGTCCTACAGCACAGCCTGCTCTGCCCATGCATATGGCAGGTGGAAAGTGCCAGGCACAGCAGTCCACCCGTGGCAGTGGGAGTGGTGGGCAATGTCCCCAGCCCCCACCTCCTCAGGATGGGGAGGCCTTTCAGGGGCATGTACAGCCCTGTCTCAGGGTCTCCTGGAAGGATGGAGCCCCAGGTGCCCTTGCTGGGAGCCCGCTAGGTTTTGAGCATCTGGTTGGCTGCATTCTCTCCAGCCCACAGTCCCACTGTTGTTTCCTGAAACCAGCTCCCAAGAAACGCACTAGCATCCGACCCCTTTTGCAGAACCTGCCCCTTTCTATTTCAGTGACCTTCAGGCATGTCCTGCTGCCCTGTACGCTCTGGCTTGTATCTGGAAATGGAGGCATCATCTCATGTAGCAGCAAGATTGTGACTTTTAAGATAAAGCAGCCTCAAAACAGAAAATGATGAAAAAGGCAAAAATTGCTCAAAGTTAACCCCTGTCTCCTTCTTCAGAGAATTAGAAATTGATGTTGGAAATAGATGCTAGGTGCCTCCAAGAAAAATCAGCCCTGAGACAATGTATCTTTCAGCAACAAAGTTTTTACTTCCTGGACTGCCAGAAGGTACCCTCGCTAGCCATCATCCCACAAAAGTACAATGAATAAAGGAAAGCAGACAAATTTATCCCTTATGCATTTGGGGTCATTCTTACTGCTGTGTCTGATCTCCATTGGCTGGAACCAGGACTCACAATCTAAACTAAAACCCGTTAGGCTAACAACTTAAAACTTTCTAAACAGGTAAATGCAATGGAGAGCTGCGACATGCCTGTGAGCACGTCCAACACAGATATCTAGGTTAAGTACAAGGGCATAGAATGTACTAGGTGCCTGTAAGCATGGCATGTCTAACAGCTACATAGGATAGGGCTTAACAAAGTTATTAGCACACTTATTCTTTAACAAGAAAGGAAACTTTAAAGAAGAACTGTTATACTTCGCACAAGAGGAATCCCACCTCTCACCTCTTTCCCAGGACAGGTGAGATGGCAGAGCCACCTCTGAGAAGGTGACATAGTTGGCAGCTGCTCAGAATGTGAGAACAGTGACAGGCAGGTGTTGTCCTCCTCCTGGGATTGGCTCGCAGAGAGGGTCTTTGCTGACACATTTTCCATTTTCAAGATAAATCAATGGAAGAAATCTGAAGTTCCTGCTGTGTTTGCTACCTAGATGTCACAGCAGCCTTTGCCTCCACTTCACGCACACCCACTCTTCCCTTCAAACAAATGGTGTAAAATGAGCTTTGCTGTTTCTTTGTGGACAGACTAGATCATGTAGCTGATCATGTTGCTCCTTCCACTTGGGCCATTAGGAAGCACATTATCACACTTGAAAGGTCCTCTGCATCCTACATATCTGCAATCTTACTTCCTCCAGGATAAAAATGGTTTCTCTGTGCCATTTTATTTCTATTTGTCATTATGCTTTTCAACTTCTATGCATTATTTTAAGACACTTCAGATATTTTGGAGATGAGTAGAATGTGGCTACCTACATGCATACACAAAAACACTGAGCAGACACTCACAGGCACATAAATGCCACATCCAGACCTGAAGTCACAGGATCTGAGTTCTTGATGTGATTACAAAGATGTAAAGAAGGAACTGGCAAAACCAGCAAACAGTCAATCAGTGCTCTGAATATATAAGGAAGGCACAAACCGGTAAGAAAAATACAAATTACCCCATGGGGAAATGGTGAAGACTCAGAGTCCTTTCACCACAGAGGGGACAAGAATGATCAGCAGACCTGTGCAAAGCTGCCTGGCCTCTTATGTAATCGGGAGACAGAATATTGAAACTGAAATGAAAGATCATTCCACAGCATCAGGCTGGCAATGTTTAAAAGTCAGCAAATCCCAGGCACAGATGAGGGTTGGGAGTCACTGCCAGCCCTATTTACAAGGCACACAGGCCTGGATGCCATAATGCAGGTTTTCCTTTGGCCCACGAGCTCCCTGAGCTGTGGTTTCTGTTTAATCACACAGGCTCCATCTGGCAGGTGGGAACAGAAGCAGCACAGAGCAGAGGACAATCACCCATGAGGCTGAAGAAGCAAAAGCTGCAATGCCCTTCTCTTGCACAGCTCCTTTCTCAGCCTTTCCTTTCCCATGTAGATAAATAGTCACTTCTCTACTCAGAATTTAGTATTATTTTCTTCAAATGTGTAAGCAGCAAGCCTTGTAAACCTGGCACTTTCCTGGCCTGGTGAACTCACCGTTGTGTACAATCTTCCTTCACTGTTCATGGCAATGAAGAGGGCACTTCTCACTCCAAAGAGACTCACCATGCCTTGCTCCACAGTGGAAATTTCCAGCAGGCCTGACAAGGAAACAGGAACCACATTACCTAAGGCTCGTGCAAATCAGAGTGAGAACTTGAGCCAACAAGGGCATCCCAGTCCATCCCCCTTCTCCTAGAAAGTCAGACTCTCTGTCACCCCTTCCATGATCCCTCTAAATCGAGGAGACTCTGGCTGCTAGACTCATCAAGTGCTGCCATGGTGCTGTTAAAAGTCCACTTCTGCAAGGGAAAGTTCTGATGTCAGAGTTAGGGACTGCAATGACCACTTAGTTATCTCTTTAAGATGAGCTTTGAATCTGGGCTTTCAATGACAAAATTACTTGAGGTCCTTGACTTGGGTAAAAATATAAATTCTGATTATCATTATTCCTAATGTGTACTCTACATGTTTCAGCAAATCTCAACCCACCTAATCTTGAAAACACAGCAGCCAGACCATGGCCAATGGCTTTCTTGGATCCTGCAGCCCCCGTCCTTTCTTGGATAGGAGACTAACCATACAGCAACTTGTCAGCTTGCAGGGTAAGAACCTGGAGACAGAGGGAGCTCACTGCAGTAAAAAGAAGGATGTGCTTCAGTTGGACATTTTGCAATTGAGTTTCCTTTTCTTCTCCAAGAGGGAAGCTGAATAAAAATGAGTTTGTGTCTAATTTGATCCCAGTATACTAACTCATTCTCCCTACCTCTGCCTTGGGGGCTTCCCAGACTTATGGTTCCCAGTGGTCTTACAAGGCATCAGATGGGCCTGTAATGTTGCAATAGTTACTGCCACTGAGGATCTAACCAAGATGATAGCAAATAACACCAGGATGCTTGGACCCCAGTATATCAAACCTGCACCCAGGCAGAGTCCCACAGAGTCATCTAAGTGGTGAGCAGCATTTCTGCCCCCTTTATAGTGCATCATGTCCACTAGAGAAAGGCACCTTCACCTTTTAGTCCTGCATGAGCCCAAGCCCCCAAGCGTCCCAAATGGCTGTAGCTGGCACTCACCATAGGGGGTCTCCTTGTGGGTTCCACTGATCCGGCCGTCGGGGGGCACCTGGAGGTGAAAGCCAATGCCCATGTTGCAGTAGAGCCTCTGCTGCCACTTGATCCCCACCAGGTAGCCACTTTCCCAATTTACCCTGGTGATCTCTCCAGCTAGCCCTGTGCAAGACCTGGACAGCAGGGTGCCCCAGCCTCTTGAGTCCAGCTGCCTGTCATTGGCAGGGGAGCCCGCAAGCAAGGATACTACCATGCCCACTAGGATGCCTAGGAAGATGAGAGCCCACAGCGTGCCCTGAAGACATTCTGCTCCCTGGGACATAGTGATGAACAGCCTCTGTCCCAGGGCCATCCATCTTGCCTCTCAGGCACGTGGTCAGAATTAATGGCCCTAAAAATAACACCCTTCTTGTTTTTCTCCCTCCCACATGGTGGCAGGGGCTTATTGTTGGAAGGCAGATGAAGGCTGCTGACATGAAACCAAAGCCTGCATTGGGCACTTGGGTTGAGAGCAGAGGGACCCGAGCTGAGCCGCGGCTGGCAGAGACCATAGCTCGGGTACACTCTCTAGCTCACCTGCTTGCTCCATGTTGATGATATTTGACTTGACCTATCTTTATAGTTGGTTCAGCAGCCTGGTCCTCCCCTCCACCCATCATCACCCTGACGTTAACCCACCCAGCTCACTTATCCAGGGCTGTAACATTAACTTGCTCTTGGGCCTGGCTGCCTCCCCAGACCCCCATCAGCCTCCACACTCCCCAGGGGTTCTGGCAGCCACTGCCATTCCAACTATGAGGCAGGAATGAAGTGAGCAGGGAGCTTCTGTAGGGTAATGGGGAGCTGGCTGGGGGCCCAGGAAAAGAGAGGCGAGAGGCCACCCAGGATCCATACTGGGCAGAAGTTCTCAGCCTGGCAGCACTGGCTCCTTATTTAGAGGGCAATAGGTAGAGGCAGGGATGGGAGAAGGCTTGTGGTGGTGTGACCATAGCCTGCAAGTCACCCTTGGGACCTTTTCATGGAAACAGCTCATGGTGGAGGGGAACACTGAAAGGCCAATCCCTTTCAGCAGGAGTGCATAAAAATTCTCAGGTCATGGGAATGGGGGTTGTCCAAGGAGCTTTAAGATTGTGGAGGGAGTTGCTGGGTGTGGTAATCTCAGCACTTTGGGAGACTGAGGCAGGCAGATCACCTGAGGTCAGGAGTTCAAGACCAGCCTGGCCAACATGGTGAAACCCCATCTCTACTAAAAATACAAAAACTAGCCGGGCGTGGTGGTGGGCGCCTGTAATCCCAGCTACTCAGGATGCTGAGATATGAGAATAGCTTGAACCTGGGTGGCTGAGATTGCAGTGAGCCAAGATCCTGCCATTGCACTCCAGGCTGGGTGACAGAGCGAGACTCTGTTTCAAAACAAACAAACAACAAAAGATCTTGATTTTGGAGGGAGTGAGGGCAAGGGCAAGGTTTGCCTGCTCACTGTCTTGGTTGCAGCATTCACCCAGGATGGAAGTTGTGTCTGGCCTTTGACATAGCCCACTGGCCATTCTCATTCCTGGATTTTTCCGTGGCATGTGACTGACATTATTCCCATTTCACAGATGAGGAAGCTAAGGCTTAGAGAGATTAAGTGACTTGCCCAAGTTACCACAGCTAATAAGTAGCAAAGCCAGAACTCCTAGGGTCTGCCTGAGACTAAAGCCTGTGCATGTTTGATGCTTGCAGTAGAAGTTGGCTGGTCCAAAGAGTCTATTTAGCTCCTGAAATGCCAATAGCACATCACAGAGTTATTTCAGTAGCATAAAATGATTCATTTGTTAAAAGAAAAAAAAAAGAACTTGAGTGTCTTTGATGTACATGGGAACGTCTGTATTTGCAGATAACTTTTGCTGGGCTGATATTACGCCCAGAAACTAGTAAAAGTATTTCTGCCAGGAAGAATATTTCTACATTTCTACATTATTTCTACATTCACTTTTCTTTTCCCCATATTACGTTTAAATAGATTACATGTCTAACTGAAGTAAAAAAAAAATGTTAAGCTACCAAAAAACCTACCCCACAAATTGCTATAGTATATAAAAAGGAACTATTAATATCTCTGAGGGTGAAAAAGTTAACAAGGGTCACCTGGGGAATTGAGTTTAAAATCCTATTTCTTGTACTTCTATCCAGGTCTTAATCTGTTGGTGAGACATTGGCACTGATCATGCAGGGATTGGAAGGAGTGTGTGAGCTGATGACAGTGACATACAGATGGATTTGAGCCTCCTGAGCAGCAGAGCTGGTCCCAGCGGGTGGCTCCCTCAGCCACAGTCTGCATGCATGCTGCAGGCTGCAGGAAGCCTGGAAAAGCTGCTGGGGCAAGTTTCATGGCCCAAGGACTCTATTGAGGCACTAAACCTTCTGCTGTGCCCTGGGTTTCAGCCACCAGCCTATGGCTTCTACCTGCCTTCTCTCTGCCCTTCTGCCCATTCACTGGGTTTGATGCTTGGATCAAATTTCTGTCAAGCCATGTAATTCAGTGTTGCCCTAGACATGCCCTCTCAGATCCTGTGAAACCCAGATATCTATTATTACCCTCAGCTGGTAAACTGAATGGAGAGGGCCATAGGCACCCCTTATTCCTACTCTCACCAAGCTTCCCCATTGGTTTCCTCTACCCAATGGGCCATTGCCCCATACCCAATCTCATCACCACCAGCACTGCCATTTCCCAAAAGGAAAGATGATGCTTCATGGGCTCAGATTGAGTCTTCCATGTAGGCCTTCAATGGAAAATTGTTTTTAAAAAAAATCTTTCTGCAAAGTAAAAGTTTCATGAATAATTCAGAGAAAGTTGTCAACAAAAAGAACTTCACTTTGGATTTCCTGCTGGATTTCATATACTTAAGCTTTCATGGATGCAAAAGCAGTGGGACACTTTCTCAGTGATGTGGTATGGAATCTTGTGGTAATTATGCTGGTGGTCCTCACTTAGGGAAGAGACAGTCCAGAAACATTTTGGATGGTAAAAAGTCAGTCTGAAATTAACACTTGCCTTGGATAATTGGAGAGGTGCTCACCAGCAGAGCTCAGAATCTCTGTGGAATTTCTTGGTACCCATCCACTTTGGAACTGTCTTAGGAGAGGGATTAAACTATAACAATGTCCATGCCATATACCAATAAAAATGGTGAAGCTTCTTTGATTCACCTCATCCTAGATTCCTTGCTGTGCAGGGGTTGTGGTTGATGTCTCATAAAGGAAGGCTTTGGAATGGGGATACCTGGATATGAATCTCAACTCCACCATTCATTAGCTGTGTGATCTTGGGAAAGTTCTGGACCTCTCTGAGCTTCTTTATTTTGTCATCTGCAAAATGAGATCATTACTTCCAAAGGTTGTTATAGTGACAAGCAATAATAGATGCAACTGGCCCAGTGCAGAACACAGCATAGCTATTTCCCAGTAGTTTATCCGAAACACATTGAAAATCTCTCACCCAATTAAAGAGAATGAACCCAAAGTCAGAAAGACAATCTCTCATCTCAGGGGGTGGGAGAGACACATGGGCTTCTGGTTCTTCATTGCCATCCGCCAGAGCATATGTTGTGATGGCTGCTAACATATGCAGAAGCAGGCAGCCCAGATTCCTCAAATGTTTTGAAAAGCAGTGAGAGCCTTGGTGTCACCCCCTGTTAAATATAAAACTTAAGTAATTCATTCTACTAAAAAACCTGGGTCTTATTTTTATCAGGTGAAGCGACGAGGCCGTGTTCTAAACTCACCTCCTGTGCCTGTCTCTATAGCAAATTTACTGTGCTCATATAGCCATATATTTTCCTGAAGGCTGATTAAGTTGACAACTGCTAGGTCTTCTTGGCTTACCAGATTTGCACTTGACCCTTCTCTTGGGGCTTAGGGACCCATGGATGTGAAGTGATAGAGAAAAGGTAACAGGTGAAGGAGGCCTCTTTCCATGGACCTCTCTTGCAAATAGTTGGCCAACAGCCTTTGAGGATTGTCAGTCAGTCTCACTGGATGAGCCAAGATCCATTGGAGGTGAGTGGGAAAATATGTTAATGTCTGTCTCCTTCCACAGAAGGGTTCTTGACCCCAAGGGGGATGCCAAGAAGCATAGATTGCTTGGATTTGGCAGTGCTTAGCCACACAAACCTTTCGCATCATCTGCATGATGGAACTCCCTTCGTCATACCAGGTGGTTGCTCTCTGTGACTCCTGTGTATTACATAATCAAGATCAAACACCCTAGGGGTGACCAGAAGGGAAAGCACATAAAACTCAGATAAGCCTCATCCATGTAGATTGTGAAAAGCTGTGCTTACTCGTATCTTTTACATTTGGTTTTGAAAAACTGGCATTTGCCTTTTTTTGTAGATAATTTAGAAAATATGGAAAATGATAAGGTGGAAAACAAAAGAGCTGTTTGTACTTAATGTCTTTCTATCTTTTGTCTCAGAGTCTGTCTTTGTGTGAGCTTGGCACAGATGCCTCCCTGTATCTCCTCTGAATTTTGCTCAGACAGGCACCTCTGCACCTATCCCTGTTTTTTTTTGTTTTGTTTTTGTTTTTTTTAGTGGTTGCGATTGCATGTGGGATTTAATCAGCATGAGATGGACGTGTGTAGAGATGAGGATCTAGGAAGGACTCCTGCCCTAGGCCTGAGCAAAGAGGGACATTTGCAGCTCATAAACATGCTGCAAAAGGGAGAATTCAAGAGAAAAAGTTTCAGCTGATCAACGGTGTCCAGGTTGGACTTCTGCAAGGACAATCCTGCGAACTATTCCCTGGAGAAACCTAAACTTTGCACTTTCCTAGTAGAACTCAACTTTTCCCAGGCCTCACTCACTTACACAGTGGGAGCCATTAACAGTCATAATCCACTTTTCCCTAGTTCATGCTTCTTCCAACTCATGTGGAATCTCACTCCACTACCAATCACCCCCAAGATATCCCTGCAGTTCCAGAGCATGTCTCACACATGTTCATGAACATATTATTGCTTCTGTGTGGGCATATTGCCAGGCACCTGTGTGGATCATCCTGTTCTTCAACCCTTCTACCTCCTGCTGGACAGCCCAGGGGTATTCCCTTTCTCACTACAGCTCAGCACCTGAAGCCCTCAAGGAGCCAGAGATGCTTTATATTCTGTTTCAAAGCCAGGAGGAATGCCTTAGTCCCCTTCTTCATGTTATACCTGTTAAAGAAAATACCTGACCAGAACTACTCATGCCCTGGTGATCTGCTCATTTGAAGATTTTTTCAAACTCCATGCCCTGCAAAGGACTCAGTCTTGTTATGGGTTGAGCTGATCAGGTGGAATTTCCATTTTCTTCCATGTAGATTATTTTTCTGAAAGTCCCTCAACTCGTCATACAAATAAACTTCTGCTGGGGCCAGCCCATCCGCCTTGTTTAGATGTGTCTGGATCCTGGCTTGAGTTCAGACTGGAAACCCTGCCCCACTCCCAGAGACCCCTATAATGGGGAGAGAGGGAGTCCCTGAAAACACAGCTTTGTGGTCCAGTTGGTCACCAAGTATTTGCAGAGTTTTCTGGGAGGAAGGATATGATTCTCCTCTCCACACTAGAAATCATCTTCTTGCGTTAAAGTGCTTCTTGATCTATCCCTTCAATCTGAGTCCCATTGTGGCTGTGCCTCTCAGCGTGACTTCCTATCTCCTAGCACTGTCTTTCTTCTCTGTCTCACTCACACTCTCCCCTTCCCCCTCCTTACTATGCTCCAGCCATAGATGCAAGCCTAGAGGCTCAGCCAACTGCCAAGAAAGCAGCACCTCAGGGCTGGCTGACCACCATGGCCACACATCTCAGCTGAATTTGCAAAGGGTCAGAGGAGTCAGATAACTTTCTGGAACCTCAAAACCTAAGGGATTTTGGCTCTGCTCAGAGTTTTGTGGTTTCTCAGATTTGCCTTTCATGATCATCATCTAATAATACCTGCTGCATGCTGAGGCAGGCATGCATCCTGCCAGCAACCAAGCAAAGTTATGTAAAAGACTCACCCCTTAGTGGCAGGCTCCCCAGTGTGACACAGAAGGCCCTCCCTGTCCTGACCTTTCCTGGCCTCTCCAGCTCTATCTGCTGCCTCTCCCTCTCTGGGAATTATTGCTTCAGCAACCTTAAATTGCCTGTTGTTCCCAAACTGTGTGCTGTTTCTGCCTGATGCTTTTGCTCAAACTGTTCTCTCTTTGCCTGGTGAATTGCTTCCCCGTTTAAAGACTCAGCTTAAATGTCACCTCCAGAAGTAATCCCTGACAACCTTCCACCTGTCTTTAAACTGGATTCAGTGGCCTGTTCCCCTCCCCTTTCCCTGCCTCATTAATATTTTGCACAATTATCTCTGTCACTGCCCTTACTGGGTTTATAATACTCTGACAAGGTACTGACTTTGATAGTGAAATTCTTAAGTCTTCAATGGCATCTTCCCCGTATATTCAGAACCAAGCACCATGCCTTCCAGGCAATACAGTTTATGAAATGTTTAAATAAATGTTGAATTAAAGGCTTAAAATCCACGGATTTCACCAGATGAGTTATTCTTAAACAAGGTCCAAGTCCTCTATAGAGGAGTGATCAGAATTTTGGTAAGAGTGGGATATTAATTTGAAAAAACACTTTTGATATAATAATTTGCATTTGGTCATTTGAAATAATTACATTAAAAAATTCTGCTTTCACTATGATGCAGAAACTTGTGTTGGTCTTGTACTCTCATAATAAACAACAAGAACACTGGACAAATAAATGAAGCAGCAGTTTTTAAACATTGGATAACAGGAAACACAGGGCTATGATCCCTGAAAGAAAAGGAGACAAATAAAATGAACCCCATTATCAACTCCTTTCTCTGCCTGGAGGCACTCTGCAGACCTCAGAGCAGGAAAGGAGAACCCACACAGAGTACAGGGGTGCCCATGAGTGGAGGATTCAGAGATTGAAGTTTGATGAGGCCAAGGCAGTCACAGTTTTCAAGGTAGACTGCCAAAGCAGAGGAAGTGGCATAGAGAAAGAGCTGCAGAAAAAGGTATAGGTTTGCTCTTGTGTTTGTTGCTGAAAGCTAAGTCACACAAGTATGGAGGAAACTCCATGAAACTAAGAAAAGCACTGGCAGAAAACAGTAAGGTGAGCAATCCTGAGAGCTCACATGGGGAAGCTTTGTTCAGACCAGCCGGGTGGAGAAAACTAGATGTTCTCAGTGGAGAATATTTAGTAGAGACTCCAGAAAGGTCATGTCTTGGTAATAGGGATACACAGGCTCTGCAGGAACTGGATTTATTCTCTTACCCCAAATAATAAAACACTGAAAAAATACATCAAAGAACAGTTTTCAAAACATTAGACATCAGACAACAACAAATAGTGATTCTTGAGAAATGAGAAGCTGAAATGGATCCTACATGTCTACCAGCTTACTGATTTAAGAGAATTTTCAGGCATGGCTCAGGGAGGAGAATTCTTGTTGAATTCTGGAAAACACTTTGAATTGAGGAGATGAAGCTGACTGAGAAAGACTAAGGCAAAGAGGGCTTCAGGGAAGAGTAGCAGAGAGGAAAGAGCTGCACAAAAAAGAACCTAGATATGCATTGAGGGACCCCCCTCAAGTGGTAGCACCTGTGTACACTACCTGAGACTGGAGAAGCAACTAGACAAAAAGATTAGAGGGAGCAGTATCTGGAGCTCATACAAGACTGCAAACAGTACCTGTTCCCACCAGCCAGACTGAGGAAAATATTCTCATTCCTGGGGTGTTGGGTTGACTCTTGCCTCACTAGTGGGAAATAATTATCCTTAGACCAAATGCTTCTCTGATCCCACCTAACAAATATTATAAGCAAACACAAAAAGGATCAATCTGTTATCAAGAATATTAAATAGACTTTAGGAAAAAATTCAAGAATATTTATAGAAATAAAATACATCCAGCCCTGAACAGGGCAAAATTTACATATTAAATTGACATATAATAAAAAAATGCCAGTCATGCAGAGAGGTAGGATAATATGAGTCATAATGAGGAGAATAATAATAAAGTTGAAACCAACCCAGAATTAACACAGATGTTAGAATTAGCAGACATGAAAACAGTTATTATAACTGTATATGTTCAAAAAGTTAAAGGAAAGATAAAAAATGTTAATTAGAGACATGGAAGAGGTGAAAAAGATCCAAATCAAACTTCTGAAGATAAAAAGTACAATGCTTGAGATAAAAAATACACTAGATGGGGTAAAAGACAGGTTGGACACAGGTTGGACATTACAGAAGAAAACATTAATGAAAGTGAAAACATAACAATAGAAACTTTTCAACATGAATCACGGAGAAGAAACAATCTAAGAAATGAACAGAACAGACTTCTGGGTTATGGGCTGGTATGTAAGTAGCTTGAAAGTTGTAATTCCATCCTAAGAGCATGTAAAATCCCAACATACTAAAAAGTAATCAACACTTTTTCTCAGATTTGTTAGAGAAATGATGTCACAGGGCAAGCTGTTGCTTGAAAAACTAGTGATACAGACAGGCGAGTACAAAGAATTACAACTTGCTGGAGCAGAAACCCAGGAGCTGAAACCTCTATTCAAATCAGATCTAGGGTAGGGAAACCAGAGCTGTAATTGATGGATTGTTGGAGGCTTAGTGAATAAGACTGAGAGATAAAAACTCCATTGGAGGGTGGTGGTGGTTTTGCCTCCAGAAGCTCTATCAGGTTCTCATAATAAATATCAAATAAATCTAGATCAAAAACACTGTAACAGAAATGAAGAATGCCTTTGATGGGCTCATTAGTAGACTGGAGATGGCTGAGGAAAGAATCTCTGAACTTGAGGATATGACAATTGAGACTTAAAAGCAAAGAGAAAGAAGCAGAACAGAATATCCAAGAACTTTGGGACTACAGAAGATGTAATATATGAACAATGAGATATCAGTAGAAGGAAAAGAAAGAAATAGAAGCAATATTTGTAGCAATAATGACTGATAATTTCTCCCAAATTAATGTTAGAAGCTAAACCATAGATATAGAAAGTTTAGATAACACCAAACCAAATAAATGCCAAAACACTACACGTAGGAAATTACATTCAAATTTCAGAAAATTGAAGATAAAAAAACACTCTTGAAAGAATCCAGAGGAAAAAACACCTTATTTACAGAGTAGTATTGGAGCATACCCCAAAGTATGGTGAGTGGCATGCTGATTACTTTGAACTGAAGATTGGAAAGGTCTCAGAAGCAAGGCCTTTCTGAGCTTCTTCTGCCTTCCTATCTCCTGTCACTCCATGAAGTGAGTTATAGAAACCAGAAAGATTCCTGCTGGGCAGGATGGCTCACACCTATAATCCCAGCACTTTGGAAGGCCAAGGTGGGCGGATCAACTGAGGTTGGGAGTTCAAGACCAGCATAACCTATGTGGTGAAACCCTAGCTCTACTAAAAATACAAAAATTAGCCGGGCTGTGATGGCATGTACCTGTAATCCCAGCTACTAAGGCAGGAGAATCACTTTAACTTGGGAGGCAGAGGTTACAATGAGCCGAGATCATGCCACTACACTCCAGCCTGGGTGACAGAGGGAGACTCTGTCTCAAAAACAAAAACAAAAATAAAAACAAAACAACAACAAAAACAAAAACAATCCTTGTTTCCCAAGGTGAGTCATAGAAACTAGAACATCCCCCTCTCCCTCAAAGCAAGCCATAAAAACAAGGAAGGTCACTCTCTACCTTTCCCCTTCCCCCTTGAAGACCCTCATTCCAAGAGGTACTGCTCCATTCCTGGGAGGAAGGAATGCTACACAGAGAGGCCAAGAAGTATCTGAAGAGACAGGCATTGCTGGGTTTTCCCTTTTCACTCTATTACCATTAGATCATATATTTTAATCCAGTTACATTTTTACATGGCTGTCCATTCTTCGTTGCACATAAGCACAAAAACAGAAAGTTTCCCCTGGGTCCTTGTGTCTTCATTTCTGAAGTCTTAATTTTTCTTTCATTTTTAAAGGACAATTTCACAGGGTCCAGAATTCTAATTTGGTGGATTTTTCTCTCAACATTTTAAATATTTTACTCCACTCTCATTTTCATGGTTTTTGATGATATCAGATATAATTCTTATCTTTGCACCTGTAGGAATGAAAAGGTTGTGACACCTTTCCTCACAAATCACAAGGTTCATGGCCAATGGAAAAAAAAAGATAATTAGGTGGGTGTGGTGGTGACTGCCTATATCCCAGCTGCTCAGGAGGCTGAGGCAGAGAATTGCATGAACCCAGGAGGCAGAGGTTGCATTGAGCCGAGATTATGTCACCACATTCCAGCCTGTGTGACAGAGTGAGACTCTGTCTCAAAAAAAGGTAAATAGCAACAATGTATTGAATTATATTATTTATGCTTATGTATAAGTGAAATGATAATTATACTATTATACAGTTAATGGGAGGAAAAAATTAGAAATGTTTTATTATAATGTACTTGCACTGTATGTGAAGTGGTACTGTGCTATTTAAAACTTGGTCAGGCATGGTGGCTCATGCCTGTAATCCCAGCACATTGGGAGGCTGAGGCACTTAAGGCCAGGAGTTCAAGAGCAGCCTGGCCAACATGGTGAAAACCTGTCTCTACTAAAAATACAAAAATTAGCCAGGTGTGGTGGTGCACACCTGTAATTTCAGCTACTCAGGAGGCTGAGGCAGGAGAATCATTTGAACCTGGGAGATGGAGGTTGTAGTGAGCTGCATTAACTTCCCATTAACTTCCCTCCAGCCTGGGTGATGGAGCAAGACTTCATCTCAAAAAAAAAAAAAGAAAAGTGAACCTGAGGATGGGCACGATGACTCACATCTGTAATTCTAGCACTTTTGGAGGCTGAGGTGAGAGGATTGTTTGAGGCCAGGAGTTTGAAACCAGCCTGGTAAACATAGTGAGGCCTTGTCTCTATTTAAAAAAAGTGAAATAAATAAAGAAAAGCAAAAAGTAAAAGTGGGCTTGACTTTATTGTCAATGTATATTGCAAACACTAGTACAACCACTGGGGAAAAAAGTAAAAAAATAAGTATAGTTGATATGCTAAGAAATGAGATAAAATAGAATTATATAAAATGTTCAATTAAAACTAAGAAAAGCACAAAAAGAGCAGAAACAAAACCAGGAACAAATACTAAGGGCAATGAATAAAAACAAAGTAACAAATATGAGCATGTCAATTCAGTGATATCAATAATCACTCTAGACATCAACAAACTAAATACAGTAATTAAAAGAAATTGTCAGAGTGAATCCAAAAACAAGACCTAACTATATGTTGTCTACAAGATATGAACTTTAAAGTTTTTGTTTAAACAAAAACACATATATAGATTTAAAATACAGGAGTGGAGAAAGGTATACTACATTAACACTAATCAAAATAAAGTGGGAGTACCTATATTAGTTGCAGACAGTGCAGACTTCAGAGCAAGAATCCTTATCAGCAATAAAGCAGGACATTATATAATGATGAAGGTGTCAATACTAGAGAAAGACATAGCAATTCGTAACAAATAAATCCACTATTATAGGTAGAGACTTCAGCACCCCTCTATCAGAAATAGACAGTTACAGCAGGCAGAAAATCAGTAACGACATGGTTGAACTCAACAGCAACATGAATTAACTGAATATAATTTATGTCTATAGATAACTCAATCTAACAACAGCAAATTTCACATGATTCTCAAATATACATGGGATAGTCACTAAGTTAGACTAAATTCTGGACCATAAAACACAACTGAAAAAATGTGAAAGAATTGAAATGACATGATGTCTGCTCTCAGATTATAATGGAATTAAACCAGAAATCAATAACAGAACTATAGATGGAACATCTCCAAATGCTTGGAGACTAAACAATGCACTTCTAAATAACACATGGTAAAGAAAAACTTTCGAGGGAGGACCCAAGATGGCGCTGTGAGAACAACCCAGGATTGGAGCTCTTCTCGTTGAATCCGCAAACGGTGAGTCAGAGCGGCATTTCCAGACTGATCTTTGTTGCCCACAGAACGGGGAAACTCCCAAGTATAAAAAAGACACGGGACGCCAGGCAGTAGGTCTGCCTGGCGAAGCCGGCAGCCAGGGCGGTGGCGGCCGGCCCTACCCAGCAATCCCCACAGGGTGCGCTTGTCCGGGTGCCCTGTTGAACCGGCAACCTGAGACTTGAGAGGGCTGGACTTGAGACTGAACGAGACTTGGACAGCAGGCCAGCCCAGGGGATTGCAGGGATTGGGATACCCAGTGGGACGAACAAAACCGCGATTTCAAACTATCCCGAGCAGACGGTCCGAGACGCTCTGTGGGGGAGGGGCGTCCACTACTACCGAGGCAACCCGCCCCAACTGAGATACACGCCCACTGCTGACGCAGCCAGCCGTTGCCGAGGCAACCCGCCCCAACTGAGATACACGCCCACTGCTGACGCAGCCAGCCGTTGCCGAGGCAACCCGCCCCAACTGAGATACACGCCCACTGCTGACTCAGCCTGCCGTTGCTGAGGCAACACGCTACAACGAAGAGATTCTGCCGCAGGGTGTGGCGGAGACCACAGCAGAGCCTGCAGGAACAGCGCGAATCACACAACAGCAGGGCGGAGCCTCGACAGCCAAACAGTGGCTAGTCTGCCTCCTAGCAGGGCAGGACACCTGATCGGACATCCAAAAATAAAGCCCAAACCCCTCAACACAGAGCATTTGAGGGAAAAAAAAAAGGGTTTTTTAATGAGCTCAGTTGCAGCAGAATCAAACATAGCAGCCTAACAGCCCTGAATGAACAACAGAGTGCACAGCTCAGCAATTAAACCCCTATAAAGTACAAACTGTCTCCTCAAGCAGCTCCCTGACCCCTCTATATCCAAAAGACTGACATTAGGCAGGCATCATCCTGGGACAAAGAGAGCAGAAAAAGAAACGGGTAGCATCCCTCGCTGTGCCACAGCTACTAGAGGTGCACCCCAGACAAGCAGGGTCTGGAGCGGACCTCAGCAGTCGTACAGCGAAGGGGCTAGATTGGTAGAAGGAAAACCAAGCAAAAGAAATACTTCATCATCAACATTCTGGGTGTCAAATCAGAGACCCAAACGAAAAGTCAGCAACTACGCAGACGACCAGCGGACAAATCCACAAAGATGGGAAGAAACCAGCGCTAAAAGGAGGAAAACACCCGAAACCAGAACACCTCGCCTCCTAGAAAGGACCAAAACTCCTCACCAGCAAGGGAGCAAAGCTGGACGGAGAATGACTGTGACGAAATGACGGAATTAGACTTCAGAAGATGGATAATGAGAAACTTCGGTGAGCTAAAAGATCATGTATTAAATCAATGCAAAGAAACTAAGAACCTTGAAAAAAGATTTGAAAAAAGATTCGAGGAAATGATAACAAGAATGGATACCTTAGAGAGGAATATGAATGAATTAAAGGAGCTGAAAAACACAATACAAGAACTTCGCGAAGCAAACACAAGTTTCAATAGCCGAATTGACCAAGCAGAAGAAAGAATATCTGAAGTCGAAGACCAACTCAATGAAATAAAACGAGAAACCAAGATCAGAGAAAAAAGCGCAAAAAGGAATGAACAAAGTCTCCAAGAAATGTGGGACTATGTGAAAAGACCTAACCTACGTTTGATAGGTGTACCAGAAGGGGAGGAAGAGAATGAATCCAAGCTGGAAAATACTCTTCAGGGCATCATCCAGGAAAATTTCCCCCACCTAGCAAGACAAGCCAACACTCAATTGCAGGAAATACAGAGAACACCACAAAGATATTCCGCAAGAAGAGCAACCCCAAGGCACATAATCATCAGATTCAACAGGGTTGAAATAAAGGAGAGAATACTAAGGGAAGCCAGAGAAAAAGGTCGGGTCACCCACAAAGGGAAGCCCATCAGACTCACAGCAGATCTCTCGGCAGAAACACTACAAGTCAGAAGAGAGTGGGGGCCAATATTCAACATTTTTAAGAAAAGAACTTTCAACCCAGAATTTCATATCCAGCCAAACTGAGCTTCAGAAGTGAAGGAAGAATAAAATCCTTTGCGAACAAGCAAGTACTCAGAGATTTTGTCACCACCAGGCCTGCTTTACAAGAGCTCCTAAAAGAGGCACTACACATAGAAAGGATCAATCAGTACCAGCCATTCCAAAATCACACTGAATGCCAAAGAGCTTCAACATAATGAAGAATCTACAACAACTAACAGGCAAAACAGCCACTTAGCATCAAAATGGCAGTATCAAATTCACACATAACAATATTAACCCTAAATGTCAATGGACTAAATGCACCAATCAAAAGACACAGACTGGCAAATTGGATAAAAATCCAAAACCCATCAGTGTGCTGTATACAGGAAACCCATCTCACATGCAAGGATACACAAAGGCTCAAAATAAAGGGATGGAAGAAGATTTACCAAGCTAATGGAAAGCAAAAAAAAGCAAAAGTTGCAATTCTCATCTCTGATAAAATAGACTTTAAAGTAACAAAGATCAAAAGAGACAAAGAAGGCCATTACATAATGGTAAAAGGATCGATACAACAAGAAGAGCTAACGATCCTAAACATATATGGACCCAAACCAGGAGCACCCAGATACATAAGGCAAGTTCTTAATGACTTACAAAAGGACTTAGACTCCCACACAATAATAGTGGGAGACTTTAACACTCCACTGTCAATACTAGACAGATCAACCAGACAGAAAATCAACAAGGATATCCAGGGCTTGAACTCAGACCTGGAGCAAGCAAACCTGGTGGACATTTACAGAACTCTCCACCCCAAATCCACAGAATACACTTCTTCTCAGCACAACATCACACCTACTCTAAAATTGACCACATAATTGGAAGTAAAGCACTGCTCAACAGACGCCAAACAACTGAAATCATAACAAACAGCCTCTCAGACCATAGTGCAATCAAGTTAGAACTCAGAATTCAGAAACCGACCCAGAACCGCACAGCTTCATGGAAACTGAACAACTGGCTCTTGAATGTTGACTGGGTAAACAACGAAATGAAAGCAGAAATAAAGAAGTTCTTCAAAACCAATGAGAACGAAGACGCAACGTACCAGAACTTCTAGGACACATTTAAAGCAGTCTCTAGAGGAAAGTATATAGCAATAAGTGCTCATATGAGGAGAATGGAGAGATCCAAAAATGACACCCTATCGTCAAAATTGAAAGAGCTAGAGGAGCAAGATCAAAAAAACTCAAAACCCAGCAGAAGACAAGAAATTACTAAGATCAGAGCTGAGCTGAAGGAGATAGAGACACGAAAAACCCTTCAAAAAATCAATAAATCCAAGAGCTGGTTTTTTGAAAAGATCAACAAAATAGACAGACCACTAGCCACATTGATTAAAAATAAAAGAGAGAACCACCAAATAGATGCAATAAAAAATGATAAAGGGGAAATCACCACAAATTACACAGAAATTCAAACCATCATCAGAGAATATTACAAACAACTATAAGCGCATAAACTAGTAAACCTGGAAGAAATGGATAAATTCCTGGACTCCTGTGTCCTCCCAAGCCTAAACCAGATGGAAGCTGAAACTATGAATAGACCAATAACAAGGTCTGAAGTCGAGGCAGCAATTAAGAGCCTACCTCACAAAAAAAGCCCAGGTCCAGACGGGTTCACAGCCAAATTCTACCAGACACACAAGGAGGAGCTGGTACCATTCCTTCTAAAACTATTTCAAACAATCCAGAAAGAGGGAATCCTTCCCAAATCATTTTATGAGACCAACATCATCCTGATACCAAAACCCGGCAGAGACCCAACGAGAAAAGAAAACCTCAGGCCAATATCCATGATGAACATAGATGCAAAAATCTTCAATAAAATATTGGCAAGCCGATTGCAACAGCAAATCAAAAAACTTATTCATCATGATCAAGTAGGATTCATCCCAGGGATGCAAGGCTGGTTCAACATACGCAAGTCTATCAGCGTAATTCACCACATAAACAGAACCAAAAACAAAAACCACATGATTATCTCAATTGAAGCAGAGAAGGCATTTGACAAAATTCAACAGCCCTTTATGCTAAAAACCCTCAATAAACTCGGTATCGATGGAACGTATCTCAAAGTAATAAAAGCTATTTATGACAAACCAACAGCCAATATCATACTGAATGGGCAAAAACTGGAAGCATTCCCTTTGAAATCTGGCACTAGACAAGGATGTCCTCTCTCACCACTCCTATTCAATATAGTACTGGAAGTTCTAGCCAGAGCAATCAGGCAAGAAAAAGAAATAAAGTGTACTCAAATAGGAAAGGTGGAAGCCAAATTGTCTCTATTTGCAGACGACATGATAGTATACCTAGAAGACCCCATTGCCTCAGCCCAAAAACTCCTGAAACTGATAAACAACTTGAGCAAAGTCTCAGGATATAAAATCAATGTGCAAAAATCACAAGCCTTCGTCTACACCAATAACAGACTTAAAGAAAGCCAAATCAAGAGCGAACTGCCATTCGCAATTGCTACAAAAAGAATAAAATACCTTGGAATACAACTCACAAGGAACGTAAGGGACCTCTTCAAGGAGAACTACAAACCACTGCTCAACGAAATCAGAGAGGACACAAACAGATGGAGAAACATTCCATGTTCATGGTTAGGAAGAATTAATATCGTGAAAATGGCTATACTGCCCAAAGTAATTTACAGAATCAACGCTATCCCCATCAAGCTACCATTGACTTTCTTCACAGAACTGGAAAAACCACCATGAACTTCATATGGAACCAAAAGAGAGCCCGCATAGCCAAGTCAATTCTAAGCAAAAAGAACACAGCGGGGGGCATCACACTACCGGATTTCAAACTATACTACATGGCTACAGTAATCAAAACAGCATGGTACTGGTACCAAAACAGAGATATAGACCAATGGAACAAAACAGAGGCACCGGAGGCAACACAACATACATACAACTATACAATCTTTGATAAACCTGACAAAAACAAGCAATGGGGCAAGGATTCCATGTTTAACAAATGGTGTTGGGAAAACTGGCTAGCCATGTGCAGAAAGCAGAAACTGGACCCCTTCCTGACACCTTACACTAAAATTAACTCCAGATGGATTAAAGACTTAAACATAAGACCTGGCACCATAAAAACCCTAGAAGGAAATCTAGGCAAAACTATCCAGGACATAGGAGTAGGCAAGGACTTCATGAACAAAACACCAAAAGCATTGGCAACAAAAGCCAAAATAGACAAATGGGACCTAATGAAACTCCACAGCTTCTGCACGGCAAAAGAAACAGTCACTAGAGTGGATCGGCAACCAACAGAATGGGAAAAAATTTTCGCAGTCTACCCATCTGACAAAGGGCTGATATCCAGAATTTACAAACAACTCAAGCAGATTTACAGGGAAAAAACAAACAAGCCCATTCAAAAGTGGGCAAAGGATATGAACAGATACTTTACGAAAGAAGACATATATGAGGCCAACAATCATATGAAAAAATGCTCATCGTCACTGGTCATCAGAGAGATGCAAATCAAAACCACATTGAGATACCATCTCACGCCAGTTAGAATGGCGATCATTAAAAAATCTGGAGACAACAGATGCTGGAGAGGATGTGGAGAAAAAGGAACACTTTTACACTGTTGGTGGGAGTGTAAATTAGTTCAACCATTGTGGAAGACAGTGTGGCGATTCCTCAAGGCCTTAGAAATAGAAATTCCATTTGACCCAGCAATCCCATAACTGGGTATATAAATCGTTCTACTATAAGGACACATGTACACTAATGTTCATTGCAGCACTGTTTACAATAGCAAAGACCTGGAATCAACCCAAATGCCCATTGATAATAGACTGGATTGGAAAAATGTGGCACATATACACCATGGAATATTATGCAGCAATCAGAAATGATGAGTTCGTGTCGTTTGTAGGGACATGGATGAATCTGGAGAACATCATCCTCAGCAAACTGACACAAGAACAGAAAATGAATCACCGCATATTCTCACTCATAGGTGGGTGATGAAAAATGAGAACACATGGACACAGAAAGGGGAGTACTAAACACTGGGGTCTATTGGGGGGAAAAGGGGAGGGCCAGTGGGAGGGGGCGGTGGGGAGGGATAGCCTGGGGAGAAATGCCAAATGTGGGTGAAGGGGAGAAGAAAAGCAAAGCACACTGCCATGTGTGTACCTACGCAACTGTCTTGCATGCTCTGCTCATGTACCCCAAAACCTATAATCCAATAAAAAATTTAAAAAAACTAAAAATTAAAAAAATAATAATAATAAATTTCTGTAGGAAAAATTAAAAAGAAAAAAAGAAAAAGTTTCAGGAGAAATGTAAAAATACTTTGAACTAAATAAAAATGACAATACAACTTATTGAAATTTGTGGGATGGAGGGAAAGCAGTGCTTTAGGGAAATTTACATAATTGAATGCATGTATTTGAAAAAAGAGCATCTAAAAATCAATAATCTAGCTTTCTCACCTTAGGAAACTAGAAAAAGAGTAGACAATAAAATCGAAATTAAGCAAACAATAATAAAAGTTATAGCAGAAATTAATGAAATTGAAAAGAGAAAATCAACAAAACCAAAAGCTGATTTTTGGAATAGATTGATTAAATATATAAGCCTTTTACCAAGCTAACTAAGAAAAAAAGAGAAAAGACACAAATTACTAATAAAGAAATGAAAGAGGGCATATCACTACAAGTTCCAAGGACATTAAAAGGATAATAAAGAAAAATTATGAACAAGTCTATTCTCACAAATTTGACAACATAGATAAAATTAATCATTCCCTTAAAAGACACAAGCTGCTAAAACAAAAACAAACAAACAAACAAACAAAAAATAGGCTGGATGTGGTGGCTCATGCTTGTAATCCCAGTACTTGGGAAACTGAGGTGGATGGATAACAAGGTCAGGAGTTTGAGACCAGCCTGGCCATCATGGAACCCTGTCTCTCCTAAAAATACAAAAAAATGAGCCGGGCATGGTGGTGCATGCCTGTAGTCCCAGCTATGTGGTAGGCTGAGGCAGGAGGATCACTTGAATCCAGGAGGGGGAGGTTGCAGTGAGCTGAGATTGGGCCACTGCACTCTAGCCTGGGTGACACAGCGAGATTTTAATCTCTCTCCCCCTCCCCCCTCTCTCTCTCTCTCTCTCTCTCTATATATATATATATATATATATAATATATATATATATTACTTAAATAGGCATATATCCACTAAAATAAATTGAATTAATAACTAATAATCTAAAAGAGAAAGCACTCTTACAGATTTATCTGGTGAATTCTTGAAAACATTTAAGAAAGAAATTATACCAATTCACTACAAACTCTTCCAGAAGATAGAAAGAGGGAATAGTCTCTAATTCATAATTCATTCTATGAGGTCCACATTACTCTAAACCAAATCCAGACAAAGATATTCAAGAAAATCACATACTAACATCTCTCATGAAAATCAATGCAAAAATTCTCAATGAAATATTATCAAATTGAATCCACCAATTTATAAAAAGAATTTTATACCAGAACCAAATGCAATTTATCTGAGGTATGCAGTATGAAAGTTTATCTCAGTATTCAAAAATCAATTAGAGTAATTCATTATATTAATAGGCTAACAAAGAAAAATTAAATAATTATTAAATGGAAAAAAAGCATTTGACAAAATCCAGCACCTAGTCATAATAAAGAAAACTCTTAGTATACTAGGAATGGAGGAGAACTTCTCAACTTAATAAAGAATATTTACCAATGCCTGAGAGTTAGCATCATACTTATGGTGAGAAACTAGAAGCTTTCCCAAGACCATCAAAATAAGGAAAGGATGTCTCCTCTAACCATTGCTTTTTAACTCATACTGGAAGTTCTAGCTCATGTGATTAAAAAAAAGGTATACAGATGGGATAGAAAGAAAACTGTGTTTGTTTGCAGATAATATTATTGTCTATGAAGAAAAAATTTAAAAAATCAACAAAAACCTCTCCTAGAACTAACAAGAAATAATAAGTTGCAGGATACAAGGTTAATGTACAAAAGTTCATCACTTTCCTGTATGCCAACAATGAACAAGTGGAATTTAAAATTTAAAATTAAACACATTATTGACCAAGGCAGTGGCTCATACCTGTAATCCCAGCATTTGGGAGGCCAAAGCAGGTGTATCACAAAGTCAGGAGTTTGAGACCAGCCTAGCCAACACGGTGAAACCCCATCTCTATTAAAAATACAAAATTATCCAGGCATGGTGGTGGGCACCTGTGATTCCCCTCTACTCGAGAGGCTGAGGCAGGAGAATCACTTGAATCCATGAGGCGGATGTTGCAGTGAACTGAGATCATACCACTGCACTCCAGCCTGGGCAACAGATTAAGACACTGTTTTAAAAACAAAGAAATAATATCATTTACATTTGCACCCCCAAAATTGAAATACTTAGGTATAAACATAACAAAATATGTATAAGAGCTTTTTAATACATTTTATAAGGTATAAACATAACAAAATATGTATATGAGGAAAAATACAAAACTCGAATGAAAAGTAACAAAAAATAACAAATAAATCAAGAGACATTTTATGTTCATTTTATGTTTTGCTAATACTGAAGGCTCAATATTATCAAAATGTCCATTCTTCCCAACCTGATCTGTAGATTGAATGCAGTATCAATTTAAATCCCAGTAAATTGTTTTATAAGTATCAGCAAACCTATTCTAAAGTTTATATGAAAAAGCAAAAGTTTATATGGAAAAGCAAATAGCCAACAAAATATTGAAGGAGAAGAACAGAGTTGGAAAATAGGACATCAAGACTCACTATAAAGCTACAGTAATTGAGACAATGTGGTATTGGTGAAAGAACAGACAAACAAATCAATGGAATGGAAAAGAGAGCTCAAAAATAGACTGACATGAATATAGTCAATTGCTTTTGACAAAGGAGCACAGGCAATATAATAGAAAAAAGACAGTCGTTTCAACAAGTGGTGCTAGAATACTTGGACATCCATGTGGAGAAAAATGAATCCAAACAGACCTTATATTTCTCACAAAAATGTACTCCAGATGGATCATAGATCTAAATGTAAAATGCAATACTATAAAACACCTAGAATATAACATATGAGAAAGCCACTATGACTTCGGATATGGCAGTGACTCTTTAGATACAACAGGAAAGGCACAATCCATGAAAGAAATAATTGATAAGCTAGACTTCATTAAATTAAAAACTTCAGCTCCGTGAAAGACAATGTCAAGAAGACAAGCCACAGAATGAAAATACTCACAAAAGACACATCTAACAAAAGACTGTTATCCAAAGTACACAAAGATATCTTAAAACTTAACAGTAAGAAAATGAACAACCTGAATGAAAAATCTGCCAAAGACCTTAAAAGATACCCCACCAAATAAAATATACAGAGGGCAAGTTAGTACATGAACAGATGTTCAACATCATACGCCATTAGGGAATTGTAAATTAAACCAATGAGTTATCACTACATACTTACTAGAATGGCCAAAATCCGAAATACCACACCAAATGCCAGTGAAGATGTGGAACAATAGCAACACTCATCCATTGCTGGTAGAAATGCAAAATGGTATAGCTATTTTGAAATACTGCTTGTAAGTTTCTAAAAAAACCCAAAACACACTTTCACCAGCAATCACACTCCTTGGTATTAACCCAAATGAACTGAAAACTTAATGTTCACACAAAACCGGCCTACAAAAGTCCATATCAGTTTTATTCATAATTGTTAAGACTTGGAAGCAATCAATATGTCCTTTAATAGGAAAATAGGGCCAGGCACAGTGGCTCATGCTGGTAATCCCAGCAATTTGGGAGACTGAGGCGGGTGCATCCCAAGGTTGGAATTCGAGACAAGCCTGGCCAATATGGTGAAACCCCATCTCTACTAAAAACACAAAAATTATCTGGGCACGGTGGCTCATGCCTGTAGTACCAGCTACTTGGGAGGCTAAGGAGAGAGAATCATTTGAACCCAGGAGGCAGAAGTTGCAGTGAGTCAAGATTGCACCACTGCATTGCAGCCTGGGCAACAGAGTGAGACTCCATCTCAAAAAAAAAAAAGGTAAATAAACTGTAGTACATCCAGACAATGGGATGTCAACCATGTTGTTTCTAAAAAAAAAAAAACAGCTAGCAAGCCATAAAAAGACATAGAGAAACATTAAATACATATCCCTAAGTGTAAAGAAGCCAATCTGAAAATGCCACTCACTGTATGATTCCAAATATGACATTCTGGAAAAGGCAAAATTATAAAGACAGTAAAAAGATTAGTAGTTGCCAGGGGTTGGGGGATGGGAAGGATGAATATGCAGAGAACACAGGATTTTTAGGGCAGTGAAACCATTTGGTATGATACTAAAATGGTGGATACATGCCATTACACATTTTTCAAAACCAATAGAGTACACTACCAAAACCAATAGAGTGAACTCTAATGTGAGTTATGGACTTTGGGTGATAATGACATGTAAAAGGAGGTTCATCAATTGTAACAAAATACAACTGTGGTGCAGGATGATGATAGTGGGAGAGGTTGTACGCGTGTGGAAACAGGTGGTATATGAGAACATTCAATTTTGCTGTGAGCCTAAAACTGCTCTGGAAAAAAAAAACATTTTTGATGAACAGAGCATCATTTAAGCAACCTAATATATGTCTAATGGGAGTCTCTAATAGAGAGGAAGGGATGGAAAAAATATTTGAAGAAATAATGGCTCAAATTTTCCAAATTAAAGAAAACTATAAAGTCACGGATCCAATAAGCTCAAGTACAAGAAACATAAAAAAAACTATGAAGTGCAACATAATCAAATTGTTGAAAAACAGGGACAAAAAAATTCTTTAAAATGTCATTTTTCTGAATTTATTTTTATTTTGTATGTAATTGATACATAATAATTGTATATGTTTATGGGGTACAATGTGGTGTTTCAGTACATGTATATATTACATGATGATGAAGGCAAGGTAGTCAGCATGTTTGTCACCTCAAAGGTTTATCATTTCATTGTGGTGATAACTTTCAAGATCCTCTTTTTTCATTGCATTTTAGGTTTGGGGGTACATGTGCAGAACATGCAAGATCGTTGCATAGGTACACACATGGCAGTGTGTTTTGCTGCCTTCCTCCCCTTCATCCACATTTGGCATTTCTCCCCAGGCTATCTCTCCCCTTTTCTAGTTATTTTGAAATTTATACTAGATTATTATTGGCTACAGGCACCATGCTATGTAACTGAACATCCCGACTTATTTTTCCTAGCTGCAACTTTATACCCATTGACCAGCCTTTCCCTGTTCTCACTCCCTCTCCTAACCGCTAATAATCACTATGCTATTCTCTACACCTATGAGATTAACTCTTAGATTTCACATGTGAGTGAAATTATGCTGTGTTTGTCTTTCTGTGCCTGACTTATTTCACTCAGCAAAATGTCATCCAGGTTCATCCATGTTGCTTCAAATGACAGGATTTCATCATCATCATTATTATTATTATCATTATTATTTTGAGACAGAGTCTCATTCTGTTGTCCAGGTTGGAGTGCAATGCCACAATCTTGGCTCACTGCAACCTCCACCTCCCAGGTTCAAGTGATTCTCCTGACTTAGCCTCCCAAGTAGCTGGGACTACAGGCATGTGTCACCACACCTGGCTAATTTTTGGTATTTTTAGTAGAGATGGGGTTTCACTGTGTTAGTCAGGATGGTCTTGATCTCCTGACCTGGTAATCCACCTGCCTCAATCTCCCAAAGTGCTGGTATTACAGGTTTGAGCCACACCTGGTTGGATTTCATTATTTTTTATAGCTGAATAGTATTCCTCTGTGTGTGTGTGTGTGTGTGTGTGTATTTTATTACAAAAAAATCTTAAAGCAACCAAAGGAAAAACACATTATTTACAGGAAAATAAACATGAGGATGACCACATGTTTTTGTATAATATATTGAAAGCAAGAAGACAGTGGACTAACATCTTTAAAATACTGCAAGAGGCGGGACTCAAGATGGCGCTGTGAGAACAACCCAGGCTTGGAGCTCTTCTCGTTGAATCTGCAAACGGTGAGTCAGTGCTGCATTTCCAGACTGATCTTTGTTGCCCACAGAACGGGGAAACTCCCAAGTATAAAAAAGACACGGGACGCCAGGCAGTAGGTCTGCCTGGCGAAGCCAGCAGCCGGGGCGGCGGCGGCCGGCCCTACCCAGCAATCCCCACAGGGCGCACTTGTCCAGGTGCCCTGTTGAACCGGCAACCTGAGACTTGAGAGGGCTGGACTTGAGACTGAATGAGACTTGGACAGTAGCCCAGCCCAGGGGATTGCAGGAATTGGGATACCCAGTGGGACGAACAAAACCGCGATTTCAAACTATCCCGAGTAGATGGTCCGAGACGCTCTGTGTGGGGGAGGGGCGTCCACCACTACCGAGGCAACCCGCCCCAACTGAGATACACGCCCACTGCTGACGCAGCCAGCCGTTGCCGAGGCAACCCGTCCCTACTGAGATACACGCCCACTGCTGACGCAGCCTGCCGTTGCTGAGGCAACACGCTACAACAAAGAGACTCTGCCACAGGGCGTGGCGGAGACCACAGCAGAGCCTGCAGGAACAGCACGAATCACACAACAGCAGGGCGGAGCCGCGGCAGCCAAACAGTGGCTAGTCTGCCTTCTAGATGGGCAGGACACCTGATCAGACATCCAAAAATAAAGCCCAACCCCCTCAACACAGAGCATTTTAGAAAAAAAAAAAAGGGGGGTTTTTTAATGAGCTCAGTTGCAGCAGAATCAAACATAGCAGCCTAACAGCCCTGAATGAACAACAGAGTGCACAGCTCAGCAATTAAACCCCTATAAAGTACAAACTGTCTCCTCAAGCAGCTCCCTGACCCCTCTATATCCAAAAGACTGACATTAGGCAGGCATCATCCTGGGACAAAGAGAGCAGAAAAAGAAACTGACAGCACCCCTCGCTGTGCCACAGCTACTAGAGGTGCACCCCAGACAAGCAGGGTCTGGAGCGGACCTCAGCAGTCGTACAGTGAAGGGGCTAGACTGGTAGAAGGAAAACAAAGCAACAGAAATACTTCATCATCAACATTCTGGGTGTCAAATCAGAGACCCAAACGAAAAGTCAGCAACAACGCAGACGACCAGTGGACAAATCCACAAAGATGGGAAGAAACCAGCCCAAAAAGGAGGAAAACACCAGAAACCAGAACACCTTGCCTCCTAGAAAGGACCAAAACTCCTCACCAGCAAGGGAGCAAAGCTGGACGGAGAATGACTGTGACGAAATGACGGAATTAGACTTCAGAAGATGGATAAGGAGAAACTTTTGTGAGCTAAAAGATCATGTATTAAAACAATGCAAAGAAACTAAGAACCTTGAAAAAATATTTGAAAAAAGATTCAAGGAAATGATAACAAGAATGGATACCTTAAAGAGGAATATGAATGAATTAAAGGAGATGAAAAACACAATACGAGAACTTCGCGAAGCAAACACAAGTTTCAATAGCCGAATTGACCAAGAAGAAAGAATATCTGAAGTCGAAACCAACTCAATGAAATAAAACGAGAAACCAAGATCAGAGAAAAAAGTGCAAAAAGGAATGAACAAAGTCTCCAAGAAATGTGGGACTATGTGAAAAGACCTAACCTACGTTTGATAGGTGTACCAGAAGGGGATGAAGAGAATGAATCCAAGCTTTAAAATACTCTTCAGGACATCATCCAGGAAAATTTCCCCCACCTAGCAAGACAAGCCAACACTCAATTGCAGGAAATACAGAGAACACCACAAAGATTTTCCGCAAGAAGAGCAACCCCAAGGCACATAATCGTCAGATTCAACAGGGTTGAAATAAAGGAGAGAATACTAAGGGCAGACAGAGAGAAAGGTCAGGTCACCCACAAAGGGAAGCCCATCAGACTCACAGCAGATCTCTCAGCAGAAACACTACAAGTCAGAAGAGAGTGGGGGCCAATATTCAACATTCTTAAAGAAAAGAACTTTCAACCCAGAATTTCATATCCAGCCAAACTGAGCTTCAGAAGTGAAGGAAGAATAAAATCCTTTGCGAACAAGCAAGTACTCAGAGATTTTGTCACCACCAGGCCTGCTTTACAAGAGCTCCTAAAAGAGGCACTACACATAGAAAGGATCAATCAGTACCAGCCATTCCAAAATCACACTGAATGCTAAAGAGCTTCAACATAATGAAGAATCTACAACAACTAACAGGCAAAACAGCCACTTAGCATCAAAATGGCAGTATCAAATTCACACATAACAATATTAACCCTAAATGTCAATGGACTAAATGCACCAATCAAAAGACACAGACTGGCAAATTGGATAAAAATCCAAAACCCATCAGTGTGCTGTATACAGGAAACCCATCTCACATGCAAGGATACACAAAGGCTCAAAATAAAGGGATGGAAGAAGATTTACCAAGCTAATGGAAAGCAAAAAAGCAAAAGTTGCAATTCTCATCTCTGATAAAATAGACTTTAAAGTAACAAAGATCAAAAGAGACAAAGAAGGCCATTACATAATGGTAAAAGGATCGATACAACAAGAAGAGCTAACGATCCTAAACATATATGGACCCAACACAGGAGCACCCAGATAAATAAGGCAAGTTCTTAATGACTTACAAAAGGACTTAGACTCCCACACAATAATAGTGGGAGACTTTAACACTCCACTGTCAATACTAGACAGATCAACCAGACAGAAAAACAACAAGGATATCCAGGGCTTGAACTCAGACCTGGAGCAAGCAAACCTGGTGGACATTTACAGAACTCTCCACCCCAAATCCACAGAATACACATTCTTCTCAGCACCACATCACACCTACTCTAAAATTGACCACATAATTGGAAGTAAAGCACTGCTCAACAAACGCCAAACAACTGAAATCATAACAAACAGCCTCTCAGACCATAGTGCAATCAAGTTAGAACTCAGAATTCAGAAACCGACCCAGAACCGCACAGCTTCATGGAAACTGAACAACTGGCTCTTGAATGTTGACTGGGTAAACAACGAAATGAAAGCAGAAATAAAGAAGTTCTTCGAAACCAATGAGAACGAAGACGCAACGTACCAGAACTTCTACGACACATTTAAAGCAGTCTCTAGAGGAAAGTATATAGCAATAAGTGCCCATATGAGGAGAATGGAGAGATCCAAAATTGACACCCTATCATCAAAATTAAAAGAGCTAGAAGAGCAAGATCAAAAAAACTCAAAACCCAGCAGAAGACAAGAAATTACTAAGATCAGAGCTGAGCTGAAGGAGATTGAGACACGAAAAACCCTTCAAAAAATCAATAAATCCAAGAGCTGGTTTTTTGAAAAGATCAACAATATAGACAGACCATTAGCCAGATTGATTAAAAATAAAAGAGAGAACAACCAAATAGATGCAATAAAAAATGATAAAGGGGAAATCACCACAGATTCCACAGAAATTCAAACCATCATCAGAGAATATTACAAACAACTCTATGCACATAAACTAGTAAACCTGGAAGAAATGGATAAATTCCTGGACTCCTGTGTCCTCCCAAGCCTAAACCAGGAGGAAGCTGAAACTATGAATAGACCAATAACAAGGTCTGAAGTTGAGGCAGCAATTAAGAGCCTACCACACAAAAAAAGCCCAGGTCCAGATGGGTTCACAGCCGAATTCTACCAGACACACAAGGAGGAGCTGGTACCATTCCTTCTAAAACTATTTCAAACAATCCAAAAAGAGGGAATCCTTCCCAAATCATTTTATGAGACCAACATCATCCTGATACCAAAACCCGGCAGAGACCCAACGAGAAAAGAACACTTCAGGCCAATATCCATGATGAACATAGATGCAAAAATCTTCAATAAAATATTGGCAAGCCGATTGCAACAGCAAACCAAAAAACTTATTCACCATGATCAAGTAGGATTCATCCCGGGGATGCAAGGCTGGTTCAACATACGCAAGTCTATCAACGTAATTCACCACATAAACAGAACCAAAAACAAAAACCACATGATTATCTCAATTGACGCAGAGAAGGCATTTGACAAAATTCAACAGCCCTTTATGCTAAAAACCCTCAATAAACTCGGTATCGATGGAACGTATCTCAAAGTAATAAAAGCTATTTATGACAAACCAACAGCCAATATCATACTGAATGGGCAAAAACTGGAAGCATTCCCATTGAAATCTGGCACTAGACAAGGATGCCCTCTCTCACCACTCCTATTCAATATAGTACTGGAAGTTCTAGCCAGAGCAATCAGGCAAGAAAAAGAAATAAAGGGTATTCAAATAGGAAAGGTGGAAGCCAAATTGTCTCTATTTGCAGACGACATGATAGTATACCTAGAAGACCCCATTGCCTCAGCCCAAAAACTCCTGAAACTGATAAACAACTTGAGCAAAGTCTCAGGATATAAAATCAGTGTGCAAAAATCACAAGCATTCGTCTACACCAATAACAGACTTAAAGAAAGCCAAATCAAGAGCGAACTGCCATTCGCAATTGCAACAAAAAGAAAAAAATACCTTGGAATACAACTCACAAGGAACGTAAGGGACCTCTTCAAGGAGAACTACAAACCACTGCTCAACGAAATCAGAGAGGACACAAACAGATGGAGAAACATTCCATGTTCATGGTTAGGAAGAATTAATATCGTGAAAACGGCTATACTGCCCAAAGTAATTTACAGAATCAACGCTATCCCCATCAAGCTACCATTGACTTTCTTCACAGAACTGGAAAAAACCACCATGAACTTCATATGGAACCAAAAGAGAGCCCGCATAGCCAAGTCAATTCTAAGCAAAAAGAACACAGCGGGGGGCATCACACTACCGGATTTCAAACTATACTACAAGGCTACAGTAACCAAAACAGCATGGTACTGGTACCAAAACAGAGATATAGACCAATGGAACAAAACAGAGGCACCGGAGGCAACACAACATACATACAACTATACAATCTTTGATAAACCTGACAAAAGCAAGCAATGGGGCAAGGATTCCATGTTTAACAAATGGTGTTGGGAAAACTGGCTAGCCATGTGCAGAAAGCAGAAACTGGACCCCTTCCTGACACCTTACACTAAAATTAACTCCAGATGGATTAAAGACTTAAACATAAGACCTGGCACCATAAAAACCCTAGAAGGAAATCTAGGCAAAACTATCCAGGACATAGGAGTAGGCAAGGACTTCATGAACAAAACACCAAAAGCATTGGCAACAAAAGCCAAAATAGACAAATGGGACCTAATGAAACTCCACAGCTTCTGCACGGCAAAAGAAACAGTCACTAGAGTGGATCGGCAACCAACAGAATGGGAAAAAATTTTCGCAGTCTACCCATCTGACAAAGGGCTGATATCCAGAATTTACAAAGAACTCAAACAGATTTACAGGAAAAAAACAAACAAGCCCATTCAAAAGTGGGCAAAGGATATGAACAGATACTTTACGAAAGAAGACATATATGAGACCAACAGTCATATGAAAAAATGCTCATCGTCACTGGTCATCAGAGAGATGCAAATCAAAACCACATTGAGATACCATCTCACGCCAGTTAGAATGGCGATCATTAAAAAATCTGGAGACAACAGATGCTGGAGAGGATGTGGAGAAAAAGGAACACTTTTACACTGTTGGTGGGAGTGTAAATTAGTTCAACCATTGTGGAAGACAGTGTGGCGATTCCTCAAGGCCTTAGAAATAGAAATTCCATTTGACCCAGCAATCCCATTACTGGGTATATATCCAAAAGACTATAAATCGTTCTACTATAAGGACACATGTACACTAATGTTCATTGCAGCACTGTTTACAATAGCAAAGACCTGGAATCAACCCAAATGCCCATTGATGATAGACTGGATTGGAAAAATGTGGCACATATACACCATGGAATATTATGCAGCAATCAGAAATGATGAGTTCGTTTTGTTTGTAGGGACATGGATGAATCTGGAGAACATCATTCTCAGCAAACTGACACAAGAACAGAAAATGAAACACCGCATATTCTCACTCATAGGTGGGTGATGAAAAATGAGAACACATGGACACAGAGAGTGGAGTACTAAACACTGGGGTCTATTGGGGGGAAAAAGGGAGGGCCAGTGGGAGGGGGAGGTGGGGAGGGATAGCCTGGGGAGAAATGCCAAATGTGGGTGAAGGGGAGAAGAAAAGCAAAGCACACTGCCATGTGTGTACCTACGCAACTGTCTTGCATGCTCTGCTCATGTACCCCAAAACCTATAATCCAATAAAAAATTAAAAAAAATAAAATAAATAAAATAAAATAAAAAATATTAAAAAAAATACTGCAAGAAAACAGGTATAGAATTCTATAACTAACAAAATAAATTTTTAAAAGGGAAAATAATTACATTTTCGGCCAATAAGAGTCAAATACTAAAGTAAGTCCTTTAGCAAGAAGAAAAATGATGCCAGATAGAAATGTGGACTACGTAAAGGAATGAAAGCACCCATAATGATAAATATGTTGGCAAATATATAATAAGATTTTAAAAAGTAATTTAAGTTTATTTAAGGGATAATTGATTAAATGCAAATGATAACAATGCAGTATAGAGTTTATAATATACGTAGAAATAGAAGTTATGCCAATAGCAGAAAGTTCAGGAAGAGAAAATGTTGTAAAGTTCTTATGTTATATTGGAAGTAATATAATGTCACTTGAAGGTAGAGTGTGATAAGTTAAAAATGTACTCTAAACTGTAAAACAACTACTAAAAGAATAACAGACTTACAGTTAATAAGTCAACAAAAATTGAATGTTTAAAAGTGCTCGGTTAAAGAAAGGCAGAAAAAGGGAACATAGATGAGATAAATAGAAAAATAGCAATGTTAGATTTAAAGTCAATCATACCAATAATCACATTAAATACAAATAGTATAAATATGTCCATTAACGCTAAGATTGGCATATTAGATAAAACAGAATGATGATGTACACTGCCTAGAACAAAGCCATTGTAAATGTAAAGATACAAATATCTCAAAATTAAATCAAGAGAAAGTTTGAGTGTCTAAAATTTGGAGTGCCAAAATAGATTTCAAAACAAAGAATGCTATAAGCAGCAAAAAAAGGTGATTTCATAATGGAAAAGAATGAAATAATACAAGTTAGCATAACAATCAACTATTCATGTACCTGATAGTAGAATTTCAGAAAGCATGATGCAAAACTGATACGATTACAGAAAAAAATAGACAAATACACAACTACAGTCAGAGATTTCAATACACTCAATAAGTCACAGAATAAGTAGACTGAAAATTAGTAGGAATAGAAATTATCAACAAATCTTACCTAATATAAATTTCAAGAACTCTCCATGCAGCAATAGCACATGGTCCATTTACCCAACTAGATCAGGGCTTCACTGGTAGATTTTACAAACATTAAGAAAAAAATAATATTTGTTCTACACAAACTCTTCCAGAAAATTTATAAAGAGGATACTTCTCAATTAATTCTATGAGACCAGCATTTTTACCATACCCATATACCAACATTAGAATTAAAATAATAACAACAGATAACAACAATTATAGACCAATATCCTTCATGAACATAAATGCAAACATTCTTAATACAATTTTAGCAAATCAATTACAAAAACATATAAATGGATAACACATCATAACGTCATGAGATTCTTCCCAAAAATACAATCTTAGTTTAACATTCATAAATCAGTCAATGTAATTCACTGTGTAACAGAAAAAAAAGATTATGATTATCTCAATGTACACAGAAAAAGCATTTAACAGAATTAATATCCATTCCTAATAAAAACTCTCAGAAAATCAAGAGTAAATTGGAACTTCCTAAGCTTGGTAATGGGCATCTGTGAAAAACCTATGCTAACATTGTACTTAACAGTTTAAGATTAAATACTTTCACCCTAATATTTGAAACAAGTAGAACATATTTGCTCTCATTACTTCTATTCGATATTTTACTAAAGGTTCTAACCAGTGAAATTAGGCAAGAAAAAGAAGTAAAAGTCATCTATATTGGAGAGAAAGAAGAAAAACTGTATTTGCAGAGAATATGATTCTCTAGAGAGAAAGTCCCAAGGAGTTAACAACCAAAAAGTTGGTAGGAACAGCCTACAAGTTAAATTAAAAATTCTATTCACAATAGCAGCATAAAGAATATAATACTTAGGAATAAATTTAACCAAAGACATTCAAAACGTATGCACTGAAAACTACAAAGCATTGCTGAGAGAAATGTTAAAAGATCTAAATAAATGCATAGTCATTTTTGATGGTTAATTCTGTGTCAATTTTGTTGGGCCATGGTGCCCCAATAGTAAGTCAAACATTATTCTGGATGTCCCTGTGAGGCTGTTTTTTTATAAGTTTGACATTTAAATGGGTAAACTTTGAATAAAGCATGCTATCTTCCATAATGTGAGTGAGTCTCACCCAGTCAGTGGAAGGCTGGAATAGAATAAAAGGGCTGACCTCCTCTGAGCAATAAGGAATTCTGCAGTAGGTGGTCTTCACATTGAACCTCTTTCTCTCACCATATACCAAAATCAACTCAAAATAGATTGAAGACCTAAACGTAAAACCCAAAACTAGGAAAGAAGTATAGGAAAACATTGGGGAACTACTTCACAGCATTGGGTTGGATAAGGAGTTTTTAAATAAGACCTCAAAAGCACAGGTAACATAAGCAAAAATGGACAAGTGAGATTATATCAAACTAAAAAGCTTTTCCAAACCAAAAACAAAATAAATAACAACAGAGTTAAGAGACAACCTACAGAATGAGAGAAGATATTTGCAAACTATACAGCTGATAAAGGATTAATATCCAGAATAGATAAATAATTCAAACAACCCAACAGCAGAAAGAAAACAAAACAAAAACAACAAAAAAGAAAACCAAAGCAAAACAAATAAAACACCTAATTTTAAAATGGGCAAAAGTCCCTAATAGACAGTTCTTAAAAGAAGACACACAAATGGCCAAAAGGCATATGAAGAAATGCTCAACATCACTAATCATCAAGGAAATGCAAATCAAAACTACAATGAGCTGCCATTTCACTCCAGGTAGAATGGCTATTATGAAAAAGATGAAAGAAAACAAGTGTTAATGAGGATGTGGAGAAGAGGGACCATGTACCCATTGTTGGTGGAATTGGAAACTAGTACAGCCATAATGAAATACAGCACTGAGGTTCCTAAAGTTGTAAAAAATAGAACTATTATATCATCCAGGAATCCTACTACAGAGTATAAGTCCAAAGGAAATGAAATCAGTATGCCAAAGAAATATCTGCACTCTCATGTTTATTGCACCAGATATGGAACCAACTTAGTGTAAATCATCAGATAAATGGAGGAAAAAGAAAAAATATATATAGTATATATATATAGTGTATATATATATATATAGTATATATATAATGTATATATATACATACTATATATGGTATTTCATTATATATACACATGTATATGTATACATATATACACATATATATACAATGAAATACTATTCAGCCATAAAAAGAATGAAAACCTGTCATTCATGACAAGACGAATGGATCTGGAAGACACCATGTTAAGTGAAATAAGCCAGATATAAACAGATACTGCATTAACTCACTTATATATTGAGTTGATTTATAGAAGCAGAGGGTAGAACATTGGTTACCAGAGCCTAGGAAAGGGAAGGAGGAGGGGAAGGAGCAGATGAGGAGAGGTTGGCCAATGGGAGCAAAGTCACCACTAATGGGAGGAATGAGTTGTGATGTTCTATTGTATGGTAGGGTGATTATGACTAATAATAAAATGCTGTATGTTACAAAATAGCTAGAAGAGAGGCTTTTGAATGGTCTCACCATAAAGAAATGATAAATGCATGAGGTGACAGATGAGGTGTCATTAGAGAAATACAAATTAAAACTACAATGAGATATCCTTTCACACCCACTAAAATGGCACTATAATAAAAAACACAGACAATAACAAGGGCTTGTGAAATCATGAGAAAAAAATCTTGAAACCTCCATATACTGCTGGAGAATAGGTAAAATAATACACCCTTGAAGAATAGCTTAATTGTTCCTCAAAAAGTTAAATGAAATTTACAGTATGATTCAGCATCTCCACTCCTAGATATCTACCCAAAAGAAATAAAAACATGTATCCACACAAAGACTTATAGGAATGTCCACAGCAACATTATTCATGTTAACCCAAAAGTGGAAACAATAAAATGCCTGGTGAATGAATAAACAAAATGTGATCTATCCTTACAGTGGAATACTATTTGGCAATAAAGGATACAAAATATTAATATATGCTATGCAATGGAAAAACCTTAAAACCCTTATGCTAAGTTAAAGAAGCCAGACCCCCAAAATCACATATTATATAATTTTATTACATAAAATGTCCCTAAAAGGCCAATGTATAGAGACAGAAAGTAGATTAGTGGTTGCCAGAGACTAGGGGTGAAAAAGGGTGGATACTCCAGATGAACATGAGGGATCTTTCAGGGATGATGAAGCATTTTAAAATTGAATTGTGATGATGGTTGCAAAACTGTAAATTTACTGAAACTCTGAATTTTATATTTAAGACAAGTAAATTTTATAATATACCAATTACACTTCAATAAAGCTGTCTAAAAAACACAGGAGAGCTTTTTATAGAAATTGACAATTTGACTCTAAAATGTATAGAAAATGGAAGAATCCAAAAATAGTCAAAACAATTTTGAAAGAGAAGAACAAAGGCGGATGTGATTTCAAGATTTCTATAAAGCCGCAGAAATCAAGTGGGCATGATACTGCAGTAAGACAGATGTATAGATCAACGCAACTGAATAGAATCCAGACAGAGATTCACACATGCACAGACAACCGCTTTCAGCAAAAACAAAAAGGTAATTTAATAAATGATGCTGGAACAATCCACAGGTGGGGTAGGCAGAATGATGCTCCCTTGTCTTCCACCCCAAGATGTCCATGTTCTAATCCCTTGCTGGATGATAAGGAGAATGTTACCTTATCTGGAAAAAAAGGATGTCATATGTGTGATCAAATGAAGGACTTTCAGATGGGGAGATTAACCTAAATTATTCAAGTGAGCCCAATGTAATTACGGGAGTCCTTAAACATGGAAGAAATAGGGAGGAAAGAGAGGGAGCTGTGACTACAAGAGGAAGGCACAGGGTAATGCAGTGTTTCTGGCTCTGAAGATGGAGAGAAGAGGTCATGAGCCAAGGACAAGAATATGGGTGGCATCTAGAAGGTGGAAGGCAAAGAAATGGAGATTATCTTGTAAAGTATCCAGAAAATAACACAGCTTTGCTGACCTCTTGACTTTAGCTCAGTGAGACCATGCTGGACTCCAACCTGCAGCACTGTAAGATAAACCTGTGTCATTTTAAGCCACTAAATATGTGGTGACTTGTTATTGTAGCTAAAGGAAACAAATGCAATTAGCAAAAAAAAGTGGAACTTCAATCTATATCTTGTATTATATACAAAAGTTACCTCACAATGACCTAAATTAAGACCCATTTTATACTTAAAACTTCCAAAAGAAAATTTATGGAAAACATTTCTGACTTTGGTTAGGAGACAATTTCTTAGGTACTATACTAAAAGCAGGAGCTCTAAAAGAAACTAATTTTAAATTAGATGTGTCTTTCGAAGACTAGAATCTATTTATTTATTTATTTATTTATTTATTGAGATGGCATCTCACTCTGTTGCCCAGGCTGGAGTGCAGTGGCACCACCTCATTTCACTGCAGCCTTCACCTCCCAGGTTTAAGCGATTCTTATGCCTCAGCCACCCCTGTAGCTAGGACTACAGGCTCGTGCCACCATGCCCAGCTAATTTTTGTGTTTTAGGTAGAGATGAAGTTTCACCATGGTGGCCAGGCTGGTTTTGAACTTATGGCCTCAGGTGATCCACCTGCCTCAGCCTCCCAAAATGCTGGGATTACAGGCATGAGCCACCATGCCTGGCCAGAAGTTTTTATTTTGAAAAAACTAATTTCTTTTTTTTAATTGCATTTTAGGCTTTGGGGTACATGTGCAGAACATGCAAGATAGTTGCATAGGTAAATTCATTAAGAAAATAAAAAATCAAACCACGACCAGGGAGAAAATATTTGCAATACATATATTTGAGAAAGGACTGATGTTCAGAATATATAAAGAATTCTTGCAGCTCAATAATATGAAACAACTCAATTCAGCAAAAGATTTGAGCAGAGCCTCTATTAAAGAAATATATAAATGGTCAATTAGTACACAAAAAGATGCTTATCATCACTTTTCCCTGGAAAAGGCAAATTGATATCACAATAAGGTACTGTTTCATACCCACTAGAATAGCTAACATTAAGAGGTGTGAGAATGCCAATTATGGGTGAGGATATGGAACAATTTGGAGCTCTCAAATACTGATGTTGGGAAAGTAAAATGGTACAACCTTTTGGCAGTTCTCACAAAACTTAAAGTATACTTACTATACAACTCAACAATTGTATGCTAGGTCTTTGCCAATAGAAATATAAATATATTTCATACAAAACTGCAAATGTGTACATAAAAATTAATAGCAGATATATACATAATTGCTCTGAACCAGAAACAGCTCACATGTACATCAATGAGAGAATGATTGACATAATTTGGTACATCTATACAATGGACAGCTGCTGAACAATAACACTGTTATATGCAGTAATATGTATGAATCTCAAAACCATTTCTCAAGCTACACAAGAGAGTTCAGATTTTCTGATTCAATGTCTTAAGAAATAAAATGCTAGATTAGGAGATTAGTGGTGCACTGAGCCAGGAGTAGTGGGAATTGCATGCAAAGGGGCATGTGGGAATATTTTGGGGTGATGGAAATAATCTGTATCTTGGTTGTCATGATGGCTCCACGTTTTTCAAAACATATTAAATAGTAGACTTAAATTACTAAATTATATTTGATGTAAATTACATTTTAAGAAAGTTTATTAAAATATGATTTTGAAATTCCAAATAACAAAGGAAGGTCAGACAAGTTTACTCTATGTTAATTAAAAGCACTGACTCAGAATGTTGGAGAAATACAGGGGTATAAACTATCTAAGTTTACATTGGCTCTGATATTTTATGACTCTGTGAAAGAGGTTGAAAGCCTAGAAAAAAAGGTTTAGGCTTGACATGAGGGAGAAATTCGGTGGTTATATTATGCAAACTTTTTATCTTTTACAAGAATTTCTGTTATAGACTCTTTTATTAGGTTATTGTGGAAATCTACCTGCAGCCATCATCCTGCAAAGCAAATCTATTATTGGATTATTCTAATTGTTAAAAAAATTATTTCTAGTATTAAACTTGGAATTTTTCTCTCCTGGTAACTTTTACCCATGGATCTTAGTCATCAAGTTTTGAATTTTACTGTTATAAGAAAAAGTCATTTAGGGGATGTCTCTCCTGGGATTCATTTAAGGGCAGGAGAGATGAGCTACCCTTTGCATGGCAGTCAGAGACTGACAGAAGCAGTTCCCATTAAAAGACCCCCATTGATTCAGGGGAAGATGGCCAAAAGGAAGCTTCTCTGGAGTGCAGCTACCACAGAATGAGACAGAACCAGAGCGATATCCGTATCTCTGAGCATGGTACCGGTTTTGTTTTGAAGGGACTGGTTGAACAGTAGGATTAACCCCAAAAAAGGCAGTGAAAGCAGCCCAAAGTTGTCCAGCTGAGGCAAGGAGGGGGCACTGCCCCACCTGGAAAGTGTATCAGGCACAGAGGATGGGGGGATGCATCACCTTCTTGGTTCATTGATTCAGATACAGCAGTTCACTCCAAGATTTTGGCAACACACAGACCAGAAAAACGCTGCCTTGCTGAGAACCACTGGGAGTCGCAGACTGGGGCAACAGCCCAGGCCAGCAGCCCTGGCCAGACCAGTACCTTGCTAGTGCAGACCAGGGCAGAGATTGGTACTAATACCGAGAAAGCTTGTGAAAAGGAACTGCCCATCCCACAGAAGGGAGAGTTGAAAGCAGGGAGGGGGATATGAGCAGACAGGCCCCTCCCCCACAAGATCCAACTAGAGTCCCTCTCCCATGAGAGTTTTGCAGTTAACACATCCTCCACCCGGGAATAGTGGGCTTGGCAGAGGGAAAAAGCCCACCATTGGAAAGGCAGGGTAAACCCCACCAGTACGGAAAGCAGGTGAAGAATAAGCAGCAGCCTGGCTGCGACTGAGGTAGCCCAGCAGCACTCCCACAGGCAGACAACAGATAGTCTCAAGTGGCACATTGACACCTGCATTTTAGAAAAAAGCCTCATACAGGAGAAATAACCCCAACTTTAACAGAAAAGATGTCCACTCAGAGAAGATGGAAAGAAACCAGCACAAAAAGAACAAAAACGTCAAAGTCCAGAACGCCTCTTCTCTCCAGAGAGATCACAACAACTCACCAGCATAGCAAAAAAACAGGTCAGAAAACAATTTTGACAAGCTGACAGAAGCAGGCTTCAGAAGATGGGTAATAACAAACTTCTCTGAGCTAAAAGAACATATTTTAACCCAATACACAGAAACTAGGAACCTTGAAAAAAGACGAGATGAAACACTAACTAGAATACCAGCCTAGAGAAGAATATAAATCACTTGATTGACCTGAGAAACATCACAGGAACTTCATGAAACATATACAAATTTTAGTAGCCAAATCAATCAAGCAGAAGGAAGGATAACAGAGATTTAAGGTGAACTCAATGAAATAAAAAGAGAAGGCAAGAAAAGAGAAAAAAAGAGTGAAAAGAAATGAACAAAGCCTCCAAGAAATATGGGATTATGTGAAAAGACCTAATCAACTCTTGATCAGTGTACCTGAAGAGGACATGGAAAATGAATCCAAGCTGGAAAACACTCTTCAAAATATTATCCAGGAGAGTTCCCCAACCTAGCAAAGCAGACCAACATTCAAATACAGGAAATACAAAGAACACCACAGAGATACTCCTCAAGAAGAGCAACCCCAAGGCACATAATTGTCAGATTCACCAGGGTTGAAATGAAGGAAAAAATTCTAAGGGCAGCCAGAGAGAAAGTTTGGGTCACCCACAAAGGGAAGCACATCAGACTCACAACTGATCTCTCAGCAGAAACCCTACAAGCCAGAAGAGTGTGGGAACCAATATTCAACATTTTTAAAGAAAAGAAGTTTCAACCCAGAATCTCATATCTAGCCAAACTAAGTTTCATAATTGATGGAGAAATAAAATCTTTACAAATAAGCAATTACTAGAGATTTCATTGCCACCAGACCTGCCCTAGAAGAGCTCCTGAAGGAAACCCTAAAGATAAAAAAAAACATCCAGTGCCAGCCACTGCAAAAACGAACCAAATGGTAAAGACAAATGATGCAATGAGGAAACTGTGTGGACCAATGGGCAAAACAAACAACCAGTAACAAAATGGCAGGGTCAAATTCACACATAACAATACTAACTTTAAATGTAAATGGCCTAAATGCCCCAATCAAAAGACACAGACTGGCAAACTGGGTAAAAAGTCAAAATCCGTCAGTGCACTGTATTTAGGAGACCCATCTCACAGGCAAAGACACACATAGACTCAAAATAAAAAGATGGAAGAAGACCTACCAAGCAAATGGGAGCAAAAAAAAGGAGGGGCTGCAATTTTATTCTTTGACAAAATCGACTTTAAGCCAACAAAGATCAGAAGAGACAAAGAAGGACACTACATAATGGTGAAAGGATCAATACAACAAGAAGGGCTAACTATCATAAATATATATGCACTCAATACAGGAGCACCCAGATACATAAAGCAAGTTCTTAATGACCTACAAAAAGGCTTAGACTACCGCACAATAATAATAAAATATATTAACACTCCACTGTCAACATTATACAGATCCATAAGACAGAAAATCAAAAAGAATATACAGGACTTGAATGCAGAACTGGAACAAGTGGACCTAAGAGACATCTACAGGACTCTCCACCCCACAGCCACAGAATATACATTCTTCTTAGAACCACATCACACCTACTCTAAAATTGACCACATAATTGGAAGTAAATCACTCCTCAGCAAATGCAAAAAAATGAAAATCATAACAGTCTTTCAGACCACAGTGCAATCAAATTAGATCTCAGGATTAAGAAACTAACTCAAAACCACACAACTTCATGGAAACTGAACAACTGGCTCCTGAATGTTGACTGGATAAACAATAAAATGAAGGCAGAAATAAAGATGGTCTTCAAAACGAACAAGAATGAGGACACAATGTACCAGAATCTCTGGGACACATTTAAAGCAGTGCCTAGAGGGAAATAGCAATAAATGCCCATATGAGAAATGAGGAAGGATCTACAATCAACAGCCTATCATCAATATTGAAAGAGCTAAAGGAGCAAGGTTTAAAAAATTCAAAAGCTAGCAGAATACAGAAGTAACTAAGATCAGAGCAGAAATGAAGGAGACAGAGATACAAAAAACCCTTCAAAAAATCAAAAAATCCAGGAGCTGACTTTTCGAAAAGATCAACAAAATAGACTGCTAGCCAGATTAATAAAAAATAAAACAGAGAAGAATCAAATAGATGTAACAAAAAATGATAAAGGGGATATCACCACTGATCCCACAGAAATACAAACTACCATCAGAGATTACTACAAACAACTCTATGCACACTAACCAGTAAACCTGGAAGAAATGGATAAATTCATGGACACTTGCACCCTACCAAAACTAAACCAGGAAGATGTTGAAACCCTGAATAGACCAATAACAAGGGCTGAAGTTGAGGCAGCAATTAACAGCCTACCAACCAAAAAAGTCCAGGTCCAGACAGGTTCACAGCCGAATTCTACCAGATGTACAAAGAGTAGCTGGTACCAATCGTTCTGAAACTATTCCAAGCAATACAAAAGGAGGGAACCCTCCCCAACACATTTTATGAGACCAACATCATCCTGATACCAAAACCTGGTGGAGACTCAACAAAAAAAGAAAACTTCAGGCCAGTATCCATGATGAACATTGATGCAAAAATCTTTCATAAAATACTGGTAAACAGATTGCAACAGCACATCAAAAAGCTTATCCATCATGATCAAGTAGGCTTCATCCCAGGGATAAAGGTCTGGTTCAACATACACAAGTCCATAAATGTAATCCATGACATAAGCAGAACAAAAGACAAAAACCACATGATTATCTTAATAGATGTAGAGAAGGCCTTTGACAAAATTCAACAGCCCTTTATGCTAAAAACTCGAGATAAAGTAGGTATTGATAAAACCTAACACAAAATAACAAAAGCAATTTATGACAAACCCACTGCCAATATCATACTAAATGGGCAAAAACTGGAAGCATTCCCTTTGAAATCTGTCACTAGACAAGGATTCCGTCTCTCCACTCTTGTTCAATATAGTACTGGAAGTTCTAGCCAGAGCAATCAGTCAAGAAAAAGAAATAAAGGGTATTCGATTAGGAAAGGAGGAAGTCAAATTGTCTCTATTTGAAGATGACATGATTGTTTATTTAGAAGACCCCATTGTCTCAGCCCAAAATCTCTTTAAGCTGATAAGCAACTTCAGCAAAATCTCAGGATACATAATCAATGTGCAGAAATCACAAGCATTCTTATACACTAATAACAGACAGAGAGCCAAATCAAGAGTGAACTTCCATTCACAATTGCCACAAGAAGAATAAAATATCTAGGAATACAACTAACAAAGGAGGTAAAGGACCTCTTCAAGGAGAACTGCAAACCGCTGCTCAAGGAAATAAGAGAAGACACAAAGATATGGAAAAAACATTCCATGCTCCATAGGTTAGGAAGAATCTATATAGTGAAAATGGCCATACTGCTCAAAGTAATTTATAGATTTAACACTAACCCCATCAAACTACCAATGACTTCCTTCACAGAACTGGAAAAAAAACACTCTAAACTTCATAGGAAACCAAAAAAGAGCCTGCATAGCCAAGACAATTCTAAGCAAAAAGAACAAAGCTGGTGGCATCAAGTTGCTGGACTTCAATCTCTACTACAAGGCAACAGTAATCAAAACAGCATGGTACAGGTATCAAAACAGAGATATAGAACAAAGGAACAGAACAGAGGCCTTTGGAGCACCACCATACATCTACAACCATCTTATCTTTGACAAACCTAACAATGGGTTTGTCAAAACAAAATCAAAAACAAGCAATAGGGAATGATCCCCTGTTTAATAAACGATGTTGGGAAAATTGGCTAGCAATGTGCAGAAAGCAGAAATTGAATCCCTTCCTGATACCTTACACACAAATTAACTCCAGATGGATTAAAGACCTAAACATAAGACCTAACACTGGGCCAGGCGCGGTGGTTCAAGCCTGTAATCCCAGCACTTTGGGAGGCCGAGGCGGGTGGATCACGAGGTCAACAGATCAAGACCATTCTGGTCAACATGGTGAAACCCCGTCTCTACTAAAAATTACAAAAAATTAGCTGGGCACAGTGGTGCATGCCTGTAATCCCAGCTACTCAGGAGGCTGAGGCAGGAGAATTGCCCGAACCCAGCGAGCGGAGGTTGCGGTGAGCCGAGATCACGCCATTGCACTCCAGCCTGGGTAACAAGAGTGAAACTCCGTCTCAAAAAAAAAAAAAAAAAAAAAAAGACCAAACACCATAAAAACCCTAGAAGAAAACCTAGGCAAAACCATTCAGGACATAGGCATGGCAAGGACTTCATGACTATAACACCAAAAGCATTGGCAACAAAAGCCAAAATAGACAAATGGGATCTAATTAACCTTCAGAGCTTCCGTACAGCAAAAGAAACAATCATCAGAGTGAACCTGAAACCAACAGAATGGGAAAAACTTTTTGCAATCTACCCATCTGACAAAGGGTTAATATCCAGAATCTACAAATAACTGAAACAGATTGACAAGAAAAAAACGCAAACCCATCCAAAAGTGAGTAAAGGATATGAACAGACACTTTTCAAAAGAAGACATACATGTGGCCAACAAACATATGAAAAAATGCTCATCATCACTGGTCGTTAGAGAAATGCAAATCAAAACCACATTGAGATACTATCTCGCACCAGTTAGAGTGGCGATCATTAAAGAATCTGGAGACAACAGATGTTGGAGAGGATGTGGAGAAATAGGAACACTTTTACACTGTTGGTGAGAGTGTAAATTAGTTCAACCATTGTGGAAGACAGTGTGGCAGTTCCTCAAGGACCTAGAAATAGATATTCCACTTGACCCAGCAATCCCACTACTGGGTATATACCCAAAGGACTATAAATCATTCTATTATAAAGGCACTTGCACACACATGTTCATTGTGGAAATGTCTACAATAGTAAATACCTAGAACCAATCCAAATGTCCATTGACTATAGACTGGACAAGGAAACTGTGGCCCACATACACCATGGAATACTACGCAGCCATAAAAATGATGAATTTGTGTCCTTTGTAGGGACACGGATGAACCTGGAAACCATCATTCTCAGCAAATAAACACAAGAACATAAAATCAAACACCACATGTTCTCACTCATAGGTGGGTGTTGAACAATGAGAACACTTGGACACAAAGAACAAAGCATCACACACTAGGGTCCACTTGCAGGAGCTATGGGAAAGATAGTGGGAAGGAGGGTAGGGAAGGGATAATGTGGGGGAAAATGTCAGATATAGGTGATGGGGGGATTGTGGAAACAAACCACATTGCCATAAATGTACCTATGCAACAATCTTGCATGATCTGCACATGTACCCCAGAACCTAAAGTACAACAAAATAAATAAATAAATAAAAATTTTTAAAAAGACACCCATTGTGCTTGCATAGTTCCTGTTACCAGTTAAGGGCTCAGGAATTGTCCTCCAAATAGCTTTGCCTCAACTTTTTACATTTCTTATAATTCTGTACTTAGACCGAAAGGCTCTGTCTCATAGCTAGGGTGTCCATGCTAATTTACTACAGTGAAAGGAAATCTTGTTGCTTAACTGTTTTCCCTGGGTATGCCAGAAGGGACACAAACATTAGCTGAAAGCTGGACTTCATTATCTTTAAGATCCTCTGATTCTAGGAAAGTTACAGGTGTACTATTGCAGGTTATTGAATTCGCAACATGTTCACATATCAGGTTTCTCTGGCAAGACTGTTAGCCGGCTATCCAATAGATATTCCTATCTTCTTTCTGCTTTCACAAGCAACTTTGTAAGTATGAAATGTGGCTGTGGCAATCATCTTGTGACCAAGAAGTAAAAGCCAAGAAAACTGCAGGAAGATTTAATAAGAGCCTGATATCATCAAGCTGCTGACTTTACCAACCCTGAATTTTCCCACTTCTAGCTTTTTTTTTAAGTGAACAGACACCACTGCTTAAGCAACATTAAATTGAGTCCTTTTTGTTCTTTCCTTTCTCTAGTCAAATACATTCTAACTAATAAAAATTCCTAGGCCATCCTAAGAGACAGATGCTATACTGAGAGCTACATCTCTTAGCTCTCTTTGACAGTATGGTGCTAGGTATCCAGCTTCTAAGATGGGTCCTGATGATCCTTACCTACTGGTATTTCCATCCTTTGTTAGCCCCCTTCACACTGAATCAGAGATAGGTTTTGTGACCATAGGTTATGGTGGAAGTGACAATGTGTGACTTCCAAAGCTTGTTGATGAAGGACATCGAAGCTTCTACTTGTTCTCTTGAATAGCTTCTCTGGGGGAAGCTAGCCACCATGCTGAGAGGATACTCAAGCAGCCCAAGGAGAGGCCCATGTGGAGAAGAACTGAGGCCTCTCACCATAGCCAGACTCAGCTTCTCAGGCACGTGAAGGAGAGACCCTGCAGCTCAGTCAAGCCTTTAGAAGACTGTAGTCTGGCCAACCTCTGACTGTTGCTTATGAGAAACCATGAGCCAGGCTACCTAATAGTTTCTATGTGACTGAAATTCCTGACCCATAGAAACTATTAGAGATAATAAATATTTATTTTTAAGTCACTAACTTGGGGTAAACTTGTTACACACAAATAGATAATTAATACAGGTAGCAAGTCCTTTTACCTTAGGGCCCACATTATATTTCTCAGTTGTTAGTCACAACAGCTTTCCTTACAATTACCCAGTCCTACTTGAGGCTTTCCTAAATTTACCCCCAAAATTACTCACACTAGGATTTTTACCCAGGCCATAGATCCAGATGCTTCAAGCCATCCCTGTTCTAAAAACAGCTCTAGTTATTCACTGCCTCTTCCTCTTCTTCCTTTCTGACTCCATCCTTTTTGATTCTGCAGCTACTCTAAAAATTGAAAGATTTTTGAGAACTTGGTCCTATAACCACTCAGTGCAGGGGTCAGCAAACCATGATCTGTCAGCCAGGTTTGATCTTCTACCTGTGTTGGTAAATCAAGTTTTATTGCACCATAGGTACGTTTATTTGTTTACGTATTGCTTATGTCTGCTTTTGCAGTGCAATGGCAAAGTGGAGTGGTTGTAACAGAAATCATATGGCTCACAAAACTTAAGTTTGCACCACCAGAGTTAGACTTTCTAATATTTCATACTGTGTCCCATCCTACCTGGAGCTTCTGTTGCAAAACTCCTGGGTAGTTACGTAGGGCTGGTGAGGGGGAAGAATTAGGCAGATGTTCAATTAGAAAGAATAAGTTCAGGAGATCTACTGTACAGCATGGATGCTACAGTTAATAAAAATATATTGCATACTTGAAAATAGCTAACAGAATCCATTTTAAATGTTCTTATGACAAAAATAAGTATATGAGGTAATGGATATATTAATTAGCTTGATTTAGCATTTACACCATACATCTATCAAAACATTTGTATACCATAAATAGCATAATTTTGTCAATAAAATTAATTTTTAAAAGTCTTGCATCCTTAATATTCCCTCTATTTTTCAGGTTTTTCTTCTTCATTACTCCTAAATCTTTTCCTACCGTTGTTTCTACTCAATAGTCCTTACAGGACAACACTCCACCACCCTGTACCAATGATTTATTTTTCTCTCATTAATTTATTTTTTAGTTTTTATTTTTGAGACAGAGTCTCACTCTGTTGCCCAGGCTGGAGTGCAGAAGCATGATCTCAGCCACTACAACTTCTGCCCCCCGAGGTTCAAGCAATTCTCCTGCCTCAGCCTCCTGAGTAGCTGGGATAATAGGAACATGCCACCACACTCGGCTAATTTTTGTATTTTAGTAGAGATGGGATTTTACCATGTTGGTAAGGCTGTTTTTGAACTCCTGACTTCGTGGTCTGACGACTTCAGCCTCCCAAAGTGTTGGGATTACAGGTGTTAGCCACCACTCCCAGATTCTCTTATTAATCATAACAAGCAAACACTTATATAGCTCTCCTTATGTGACAGACAGTGATATAAGTATTTCTTGTATGTTCATTCATTTAATCATCAGAACAAGATCATTTATTCACATTATCCCCATTTCAAGGAAACCCAGAGACAGAGAAGTTAAGTGACATGCCCACGGTCAAGGCTCAATTCCAGAGAGTCAAGCACCAGAATCTGTGCTATTAACCCTATGATATACAACCAGTCTTGGGGAATCTCTGCTCCCTCAGCTTCAGCTTCCACTGCTCCCAAATATTCCCTTTTCTCCCCTTCCCCAGTGCAATCCCAATACTGAGTTCAGAATTCCCAAAAGAGATGTCAGAAAAGGATTTTAGCTTAGCTTCCAGTACTGCTTAGGCTAAAGAACACAAATGTCTCGACATGATCTTGGCATGAGGGAAAAAAAATACAAGGAGAAAAATATGCAGATTATTTATTTTTATATTTATTTTTTGAGACAGAGTCTTGCTCTGTCTCCAGGTGCCAGGCTGGAGTGCAGTGGCATGATCTCGGCTCAATGCAACTTCTGCCTCCCAGGTTCAAGCAATTCTCCTGCCTCAGCCTCTCAAGAAGCTGGGACTACTGGTGCACACCACCATGCCCAGATAATTTTTGTATTTTTAGTAGAGATGGGGTTTCACCATGTCGGCCAGGATGGTCTTGATCTCTTGACCTCATGATCCACTCACATTGCCCTCCCAAAATGCTGGAATTACAGGCATAAGCCACAGTGCCTGGCCTACTATTTTAATAAATTATCCTGCTATCTCACCTCCTGGATGAGTTGAGAATATCATGGAAAAAAGGTGGCTCCAGGGTCCCAAACCTCTGAGCTTGTTAGCTTGCTTCCATGTCCAATTCTATATCACACGTAATCATTCCTGCTCATGTAGCTAGGGTAATCTGCTTGAAAAACAATTTTATCCCATGAATTTTCTGTTCAGAAATATTCAGAAAGGTGTTATCAGTTCTGGAAGTAGATCATAGTGATGGTTACATAACTTTGTGACTACACTAAAAACCGCTGAATTTTATACTTTGAAAGAAGGATGGCAATACCATCAGTATCAAGTCCTACTTTCCTGAAAGCTAGTCTTCATTAATTTCTTTGGACTCTAAACCCTCTTTGCTTTCATAGTATTCCTACTTCGTCATAAATTTTAGTATAATGACAGTTTCTGGAATGAAGAGACCCGTCTTTTTCATCTCTGTAACTCAGCATCCTGCACAGGGCCTGGGTCTTGAGTATAACTTTGAAAAAGTGAATGAACAAACTGCATTTTTTATTCATTTCTAAATGGTTCATATGTGCTTGTTTCTTCAATTTGACTGTAAGGTCCTGCAGAAAGTGTCTAGATCTTTATTTGAGATTTGGTACAAGTTCAGAAGAGGACATATCACTGACCTTGAGTGAGTTATACCTACTTCAGCTGCTTAATTACCTGATGGCTTGGCAGAGAAAGTTGTGCCTTTCACATTTTATTGGTGGTGCACTGAAAAGAAAGGACACTGAACAGGCAGAGAGTCCCCAGGATGCCTGGCCAAATAGTTGTGCCACCCTTAACCACAAATTGTTCATTGTCCACCACTTTTGGCATATTCAACAGTATTTGGAAAGAGATGTAGTAATTTCCCCCCCCCCGGGGGGGCTTATTTTTAAAGTCAGTGGCTGGGAGCGCTTGTTGAAAGTGGGGTCGGACAGAGCTGAGGGCTCTGAGCTGCCAGGTGGATGGGATGGGTGCTGCCCAAGAAGAGATATAGTGGTTGGTCCTTAATTTTGGACCTTTACTGCCCTGGAAGAAAATTCCAGGCCAAAGGAAAGGGATGACTTGCTCAAAACAGATCACGGCTTCCATGGAGATACAACTACACAGTCAGGCAGTGTTTTAACAGCCCCGAAGTTTTAAGACTAGTGCTGGGTCAGCCAGAGGGCTAGTGGGTCTCCACTCACTCAATGGGAAATATAAGTTTTGTTGAGGGTTCTATGTGCCTGGTAGTGGTACTCAGCTAGGCAGTAGGGATTAAAGTGTAGACATGGCAGTTTCTGCCCTTGAAAAGATTATAGACAAATAGGTAAAGCCAGACAAATAAACATATTAGTGTGGTAAGTGCAACAATGGTGGTATAGGGATAAAGACTCTTTAGTTCCTTAAAGGTGTAGCATCCAAATTGAGGCCTGGTGGTGAATCAAAGGTGGCCAGATAAAGGAAGGAGATATTTCAGAGAGTAGATTGTCCAGTACTCAAGACATGAAAGAAAATGTCATCTACACAGATTTGTAGGTAGTTTAGTTGTCTAAAGCAGGGGATCACCATCAGCCAAGTCCAGCAAGTCATCTGTTTTTGTAATTAAAGTTTTATTTAAACATAATCCCACTCATCCATTTGCATATTATCTATGGTTGCTGTTGCACTACAGCTACAGAGTTAAGTAGTTGCAATGGGCAACACTTGGTGCTCAAATTGTAACATATTTACTATGTTGGTCTAGGGAATATTGTTTGGGGGAAGGAGTGGCCAGAAATTAGGCTGGAGAGGTAATCAGGAGACAGACCAAAGAGTACACTCATTATTTTAAAAGCAACAAAGGAGCAACTGACATGTTTGAAGCAGGAACACGGCAGATAATATTTAAATTTTAGATAATTATAGTGAGATTAAGAAAGAAGAAGAGGCAAAACTGAAGTTGGAGAAACCAGTTGGAAGGATGGCGTATAGGCAAGAATTAATGGCCTTGATTATGAAGGCACCAATGGGATGGAAGTAAATGAACAGATTTAAAGGATGGGGATTTGGTGATTAGCTATGGGATTGTGTGAGAAGGATGGCACATCAGGCAAACTTTCCATTTGGAATTTCTCTAAGATGAGGAAGAAGCAGTAGTGACCAAAGAGCCCATTGATACTATTAGACCTCTCTCATTTACACGAATGTTCCAGTCTTTCTTTTCTCACAATATTGGTTATTTCCCAGTCTACTTAAACTCAATATTACCACTTCAGTGGAATGCAGAAACCTTGTCACCATATATCATTATAGAATGTTCTAGTTTTTCTTTTCTTTTTTTTTTAAATTCTTTATTGCATTTTACGTTTTGGGGGACATGTGCAGAACGTGGAAGCCAGTTGCATAGGTACACACATGGCAGTGTGTTTTGCTTCCTTTCTCCCCTTCACCCACATTTGGCATTTCTCCCCAGGCTATTCCTCCCCAGCTCCCCCCACCGCTGGCCCTCCCATTTTTCCCCCAATAGACCCCAGTGTTTAGTACTCCCCTCCCTGTGTCCATCTGTTCTCATTTTTCATCACCCACCTATGAGTGAGAATATGCGGTATTTCATTTTCTGTAATTGTGTCAGTTTGCTGAGAATGATGTTCTCCAGATTCATCCATGTCCCTAAAAATGACACAAACTCATCATTTCTGATTGCTGCATAATATTCCATGGTGTATATGTGCCACATTTTCCCAATCCAGTCTATCATCGATGGGTATTTGGGTTGGTTCCAGGTCTTTGCTATTGTAAACAGTGCTGCAATGAACATTCGTGTGGATGTGTCCTTATAGTAGAACGATTTATAGTCCTTTGGATATATACCCAGTAGTGGGATTGCTGGGTCAAATGGAATTTCTATTTCTAAGGCCTTGAGGAATCGCCGCACTTTCTTCCACAACAATTGAACTAATTTACACTCCCACCAACAGTGTAAAAGTGTTCCCATTTCTCCACATCCTCTCCAGCATCTGTTGTCTCCAGATTTTTTAATGATCGTTATTCTAACTGGCATGAGATGGTATCTCAATGTGGTTTAAATTTGCATCTCTCTAATGACCAGTGATGATGAGCATTTTTTCATATGATTGTTGGCCTCATATATGTCTTCTTTTGTAAAGTATCTGTTCATATCCTTTGCCCAATTTTGAATGGGCTTGTTTGTTTTTTTCCTGTAAATCTGTTTGAGTTCTTTGTAAATTCTGGATATCAGCCCTTTGTCAGTGGGTAAACTGCAAAAATTTTTTCCCATTCTGTTGGTTGCCGATTCATTCTAGTGACTATTTCTTTTGCCGTGCAGAAGCTGTGGAGTTTCATTAAATCCCATTTGTCTCTTTTGGCTTTTGTTGCCAATGCTTTTGGTGTTTTGGTCATGAAGTCCTTGCCTATTCCTATGTCTTGGATGGTTTTGCCTAGATTTCATTCTAGGGTTTTTATGGTGCCAGTTCTTATGTTTAAGTCTTTAATCCATCAGGAGTTAATTTTAGTGTAAGGTGTCAGGAAGGGGTCCAGTTTCTGCTTTCTGCACGTGGCTAGCCAGTTTTTGCAACACCATTTATTAAACAGGGAATCCTTTCCCCATTGCTTGTTTTTGTCAGATTTAACAAAGACTGTATGGCTGGAGATATGTTGTGTTGCCTCGGATGCCTCTGTTTTGTTCCACTGGTCTATATCTCTGTTTTGGTACCAGTACCATGCTGTTTTGATTACTATAGCCTTGTAGTATAGTTTGAAGTCCAGTAGTGTGATGCCCCCGCTGTGTTCTTTTTGCTTAGAATTGACTTGGCTATGCGGGCTCCCTTTGGTTCCATATGAAGTTCATGGTGGTTTTTTCCAGTTCTGTGAAGAAAGTCAATGGTAGCTTGATGGGGATAGCGTTGATTCTGTGAATTACTTTGGGCAGTATAGCCATTTTCACGATATTAATTCTTCCTAACCATGAACATGGAACGTTTCTCCATCTGTTTGTGTCCTCTCTAATTTCGTTGAGTAGTGGTTTGTAGTTTTCCTTGAAGAGGTCCCTTACGTTCCTTGTGAGTTGTATTCCAAGGTATTTTATTCTTTTTGTAGCTATTGTGAATGGCAGTTCATTCTTGATTTGGCTTTCCTTAAGTCTGTTATTGGTGTAGAGGAATGCTTGTGATTTTTGCACATTGATTTTATATCCTGAGACTTTGCTGAAGTTGCTTATCAGTTTCAGGAGTTTTTAGGTTGAGGCAATGGGGTCTTCTAGGTATACTATCATGTCATCTGCTAATAGAGACAATTTGGCTTCCACCTTTCCTATTTGAATACCCTTTATTTCATTCTCTTGCCTGATTGCTCTGGCTAGAACTTCCAGTACTGTATTGAATAGGAGTGGTGAAAGAGGGGATCCTTGTCTAGTGCCGGATTTCAAAAAGAATGCTTCCAGTTTTTGACCATTCAGTATGATATTGGCTGTTGGTTTGTCATAAATAGCTTTTATTACTTTGAGATACGTTCCAACGATACCGAGTTTATTGAGGGTTTTTAGCATAAAGCGCTGTTGAATTTTGTCGAATGCCTTCTCTGTGTCAATTGAGATAATCATGTGGTTTTTATTTTTGGTTCTGTTTATGTGGTGAATTACGTTTATAGACTTGCATATGTTGAACCAGCCATGCATCCCCAGGATGAATCCTACTTGATCATAATGGATAAGTTTTTTGGTTTGCTGTTGCAATCGGCTTGCCAATATTTTATTGAAGATTTTTGCATCTATGTTCATCACGGATATTGGCCTGAAATTTTCTTTTCGTGTTGGGCCTCCGCTGGGTTTTGGTGTCAGGATGATATTGGTCTCATAAAATGATTTGGGAAGGATTCCCTCTTTTTGGATTATTTGGAATAGTTTCAGAAGGAATGGTACCAGTTTCCCTTTGTGTGTCTGGTAGAATTCGGCTGTGAGCCCATCTGGACCTGGGCTTTCTTTGTGTGGTAGGCTCTTAATTGCTGCCTCGAATTCTGCCGTTGTTATTGGTCTATTGATAGTTTCAGCTTCCTCCCTGTTTAGGCTTGGGAGGACACAGGAGTCCAGGAATGTATGCATATCTTCCAGGTTTACTAGTTTATGTGCATAGAGTTGTTTGTAATATTATCTGATTATGGTTTGACTTTCTGTGGAATCTGTTGTGATTTCCCCTTTATCATTTTTGATTGCATCTGTTTGGTTGTTCTCTCGTTTCCTTTTTATCAGTCTGGCTAGTGGTCTGTCTATTTTGTTGATCTTTTGAAAAAACCAGCTCTTGGATTTATTGATTTTTTGAAGGGATTTTCATGTCTCTATCTCCTTCAGTTCTGCTCTGATCTTAGTTATTTCTTGACTTCTGCTGGGTTTTGAGTTTTTTTTGATCTTGCTCCTCTAGCTCTTTCAATTTTGACAATAGGGTGTCAATTTTGGATCTCTCCATTCTCCTCATATGGGCACTTATTGCTATATATTTTCCTCTAGAGACTGCTTTAAATGTGTCCCAGAGATTCTGGCATGTTGTGTCTTCGTTCCCATTGGTTTTGAAGAACTTCTTTATTTCTGCCTTCATTTCCTTGTTTATCCAGTCAACATTCAAGAGCCAGTTGTTCAGTTTCCATGAAGCTGTGTGGTTCTGGGTTGGTTTCTGAATTCTGAGTTCTAACTTGATTGCACTATGGTCTGAGAGACTGTTTGTTATGATTTCAGTTGTTTTGCATTTGCTAAGGAGTGCTTTACTTCCAATTATGTGGTCAATTTTAGAGTAGGTGTGATGTGGTGCTGAGAAGAATGTATATTCTGTGGATTTGGGGTGGAGAGTTCTGTAAATGTCTATCAGGTTTGCTTGCTCCAGGTCTGAGTTCAAGCCCTGGATATCCTTGTTGATTTTCTGTCTTGTTGATCTGTCTAATATTGACAGTGGAGTGTTAAAATCTCCCACTATTATTGTGTGGGAGTCTAAGTCTCTTTGTAAGTCATTAAGAACTTGCCTTATGTATCGGGGTGCTCCTGCATTGGGTCCATATAAGTTTAAGACCGTTAGCTCTTCTTGTTGTATCGATCTTTTTACCAATATGTAATGTCCTTTTTTGTCTCTTTTGATCTGTGTTGCTTTAAAGTCTATTTTATCAGAGACGAGAATTGCAACTCTTGCTTTATTTACTCTCCGTTTGCTTGGTAAATCTTCCTCCATCCCTTTATTTTGAGCCTTTGTGTATCCTTGCATGTGAGATGGGTTTCCAGGATACAGCACACCAATGGGTTTTGGATTTGTATCCAATTTGCCAGTCTGTGTCTTTTGATTGGTGCATTTAGTCCATTTACATTTAGGGTTAATATTGTTATGTGTGAATTTGATACTGCCGTTTTGATGCTAAGTGGCTGTTTTGCCCGATAGTTGATGTAGATTCTTCATTATGTTGATGCTCTTTAACATTTAGTGTGATTTTGGAATGGCTGGTACTGGTTGTTCCTTTCTATGTGTAGTGTCTCTTTAGGAGCTCTATTAAAGCAGGCCTGGTGGTGAGAAAATCTCTGAATACTTGCTTGTTCACAAAGGATTTTATTTTTCCTTCATTTATGAAGCTCAGTTTGGCTGTATATGAAATTCTGGGTTGAAAGTTCTTTTCTTTAAGGATGTTGAATATTGGCCCCCACTCTATTCTGGCTTGTAGTGTTTCTGCCGAGAGATCTGCTGTGAGTCTGATGGGCTTCCCTTTGTGGGTGACCCGACCTTTCTCTCTGTCTGCCCTTAGTATTTTTTCCTTTATTTCAACCTTGTTGAATCTGACGATTATCTGCCTTGGGGTTGCTCTTCTTGTGGAATATCTTTGTGGTGTTCTCTGTATTTCCTGCATTTGAGTGTTGGCCTGTCTTGCTAGGTGGTGGCAATTTTCCTGGATAATATCCTGAAGAGTATTTTCCAGCTTGGATTCATTCTCTTTGTCACATTGGGGTACACCTATCAAACTTATGTTAGGTCTCTTCACATAGTCCCACATTTCTTGGAGACTTTATTCATTGCCTTTTGCGCTTTTTTCACTGATCTTGGTTTCTCTTTTTATTTCATTGAGTTGATCTTTGACTTTTGATATTCGTTCTTCTGCTTGGTAAATTCGGCTGTTGAAACTTGTGCATGCTTTGCGATGTTCTCATATTGTGTTTTTCAGCTCCTTTCATTCATTCATATTCCTCTCTAAGGTATCCATTCTTGTTATCATTTCCTCGAATCTTTTTTCAAATCTTTTTTCAAGGTTCTTAATTTCTTTGCATTGATTTAAAACATGTTCTTTTAGCTCACAAAAGTTTCTGATTATCCACCTTCTGAAGTCTAATTCTGTCATTTCATCACAGTCATTCTCCATCCCGCTTTGTTCCCTTGCTGGTGAGGGGTTTTGGTCCTTTCTAGGAGGCGAGGTGTTCTGGTTTCGGGTGTTTTCCTCCTTTTTGCGCTGGTTTCTTCCCATCTTTGTGGATTTATCCACCTGTCATCTGTGTAGTTGCTGACTTTTCGATTGGGTCTCTGAGTGGATACCCAGATTGTTGATGATGAAGTATTTCTGTTACTTGGTTTTCCTTCTACCAGTCTTGCCCCTCCACTGTACGACTGCTGCGGTCCACTCCAGGCCCTGCTTGTCTGGGGTGCACCTATAGCAGCTGCAGACCAGTGAGGGATGCTACCAGTTTCTTTTATTTCTATTTTTGTCCCAGAATGATGCCTACCAAATGTCAGTCTTCTGGATATAGAGGGGTCACGGAGCTGCTTGAGGAGACAGTCTGTACTTTATAGGAGCTCAAGTGCTGAGCTGTGAGCTCTGTTGTTCACTCAGGGCTGTTAGGCTGCTACGTTTAATTCTGCTGTGACAGAACTCATATAAAAACCGTTTTTTTCTCAGATGCTCTGTCTCGGGGGGTTTGGGGCTTTCTTTGTGAGTGTACGTTGTGCTGTCCTGCCCAGCTAGGAGGCAGTCTAGTCACTATTTGCCTACCGAGGCTCTGCCCTGCTGGTGTGAGGTTTGCCCTGTTGCTGCAGGCTCTGCCCTTCTGCTGCCGTCTCTGCCCTGCTGCCACAGGCTACACCCTGTGGCAGAGTCTCTCTGATGTAGCGGGTTGCCTCAGCAATGGCAGGCTGCATCAGCAATGGGCGTGTACCTCAGTAGGGGCAGATTGCCTCGATAATGGTGGACGCCCCTCCCCCACGGAGCTGCACCATACTGGGTTCAGTTGTGCCCTAAGGGAACCTCTGCACCAGGAGCATTTGGAATCTCCATTTTTTTGTCCCACTGTGCTACCCCAAATGCTGTTTTCCTGGAATCTCCTGGGCTGACTCACTGTCCAAGTCCCATTCAGTCTCAAGTTCAGCCTCCTCAAGTCTCAGATTGCCGGTTCAACAGGGCACCCAGACCAGTCCGCTTTGTGCGAAGCGCTGTGTAGCGCCACTGCGCTACAGCGCCAGCTGCCGGCTGCACCAGCCAAAACCTCTGCCTGGTATCCCACATCTCTATTATACCTGGGAATTTCCCCATTCTGTGGGCAACAAACATCCGTGTGGAAATGTGGCCCTGACTCACCCTCTCCACGCATTCATCGAGAGCTTCAATCTGGGTTGTTCTCACTGCGCCATTTTGAGTCCTTTCTACCTTCTAGGGTTTTGATGGTGTCAGGTCTTATGTTTAAGTCTTTAATCCATCAGGAGTTAATTTTAGTGTAAGGGGTCAGGAAGGGATCCAGTTTCTGCTTTCTGCACTTGGCTAGCCAGTTTTCCCAACACCATTTATCAAACAGGGTGTCCTTTCCCCATTGCTTGTTTTTGTCAGGTTTATCAAAGATTATATGGTTGTAGATATGTTGTGTTGCCTCTGATGTCTCTGTTCTGTTCCGTTGGTCTATATCTGTGTTTTGGTACCAGTACCATGCTGTTTTGATTACTGTAGCCTTGTAGTATAGTTTGAAGTCCGGTAGTGTGATGCCTCCTGCTGTGTACTTTTTGTTTAGAATTGACTTCGCTATGCAGGCTCTCTTTTGGTTCCATATGAAGTTCATGGTGGTTTTTTCCAGTTCTGTGAAGAAAGTCAAAGATAGCTTGATGGGTATAGCATTGAGTCTGTAAATTACTTTGGTCAGTATGGCCATTTTCACAATATTGATCCTTTTTATCCATGAACATGGAATGTTTCTCCATCTGCTTGTGTCCTCTCTTATTTTGTTAAGTAGTGGCTTGTAATTTTCCTTGAAGAGGTCCCTTATGTTCCTTGTAAGTTGTATTCCTAGGTATTTTATTCTCTTCATAGCAATTGTGAATGGCAGTTCATTCTTGATTAGACTCTCTTTAAGTTTTTTATTGGTATATAGGAATGCTTGTAATTTTTGCACATTGATTTTATATCCTGAGACTTTGCTGAAGTTGCTTATCAGTTTCAGTAGTTTTTGGGCTGAGACAATGGGGTCCTCTCGATATATTACCATGTCGTCTGCAAATAGAGACAATTTGGCTTCCTCCTTTCCTATTTGAATGCACTTTATTTTGTTTTCTTGCCTGATTGCTCTGGTTAGAACTTCCAGTACTATATTGAATAGAATTGGTGAGAGAGGGCGTCCTTGTCTAGTGCCGGATTTCAAAGGGAATGCTTCCAGTTTTTGCCCATTCAGTATGATATTGGCTGTTGGTTTGTCATAAATAGCTTTTATTATTTTGAGATATGTTCCGAGTTTATTGAGGGTTTTTAGCATAAAGGACTGCTGAATTTTGTCAAAGGCCTTCTCTGCATCAATTGAGATAATCATGTGTTTTTAGTTTTTGATTTTGTTTATGTGGTGAATTACGTTTATAGACTTGCGTATGTTGAACCAGCCTTGCATCCCCGGGATTAATCCTACTTGATCATGATGGATAAGGTCTTTGATGTGCTGTTGCAATTGGCTTGACAGTATTTTATTGAAGATTTTTGCATCTATGTTCATAATGGATATTGGCCTGAAGTTTTCTTTTCTTGTTGAGTCTCTGCCAGGTTTGGTATCAGGATGATGTTGGTCTCATAAAATGATTTGGGAAGGATTCCCTCTTTTTGGATTATTTGGAATAGTTTCAGAAGGAATGGTAACGGTTTCTCTTTGTGAGTCTGGTAGAATTCGGCTGTGAACCCATTTGGACCTGGGCTTTTTTTGTGTGGTAGGCTCTTAATTGCTGCCTCAACTTCAGCCCTTGTTATTGGTCTATTTATAGTTTTGGCTTCCCCCTGGTTTCGGCTTGTGAGGACACAAGTGTCCAGGAATTTATCCATTTCTTCCAGGTTTACTAGTTTATGTGCATAGAGGTGTTTGTAATATTCTCTGATGATGTTTTGAATTTCTGTGGAATCTGTGGTGATTTCCCCTTTATCATTTTTTATTGCATCTATTTGGTTATTCTCTCTTTTCTTTTTCATCAGTCTGGCTAGTGGTCTGTTTATTTTGCTGATCTTTTAAAAAAAACCGGCTCTTGGATTTATTGATTTTTTGAAGGGTTTTTGTGTCTCTATCTCCTTCAGTTCTGCTCTGATCTTAGTTATGTCTTGTCTTCTGCTAGGTTTTGAGTTTTTTTGATCTTGTTCCTCTAGCTCTTTCAATTTTGATGATAGGGTGTCAATTTTGGATCTCTCCATTCTCCTCATGTGGGCACTTATTGCTATGTATTTTCCTCTAGAGACTGCTTTAAATGTGTCCCAGAGATTCTGGCATGTTGTGTCTTCGTTCTCGTTGGTTTCGAAGAACTTCTTTATTTCTGCCTTCATTTCATTGTTTATCCAGTCAACATTCAAGAGCCAGTTGTTCAGTTTCCATGAAGCTGTGCAGTTCTGAGTTAGTTTCTGTATTCTGAGTTCTAACTTGAGTGCACTATGGTCTGAGAGGCTGTTTGTTATGATTTCACTTGTTTTGCATTTGCTGAGCAGTGATTTACTTCCAATTAAGTGGTCAATTTTAGAGTAGGTGTGATGTGGTGCTGAGAACGTATATTCTGTTGATTTGGGATGCGGAGTTCTGTAAATGTCTATCAGGTTTGATTGTTCCAAGTCTTAGTTGAAGCCCTGGATATCCTTGTTAATTTTCAGTCTGGTTGATCTGTCTAATATTGACAGTGGAATGTTAAAGTCTCCCACTATTATTGTGTGGGAGTCTGAGTCTCTTTGTAAGTTGGTAAGAACTTGCCTTATATGTCTGGGTGCTCCTCTATTGGTCCATATATGTTTAGGATCGTTAGCTCTTTTTGTTGTATCGATCCTTTTACCATTATGTAATGTCCTCCTTTGTCTCCTTTGATCTTTGTTGCTTTAAAGTTTATTTTATCAGAGACGAGAATTGCAACTTCTGCTTTTTTTTTGCTCTTCTTTTACTTGGTAAATCTTCCTCCATCCCTTTATGTATCCTTGTGTAGCCTTTGTGTATTCTTGCATGTGAGATGGGTTTCCTGGAAACAGCACACCAATGGGTTTTGACTTTTTATGCAATTTGCCAGTCTGTGTCTTTTGATTGGTGCATTTAGCCCATTTACATTTAGGGTTAATATTGTTATGTGTGAATTTGATACTGCCATTTTGATGCTGCCTGGCAGTTTTGCCCATTAGGTGATGCAGATTCTTCATTTTGTTGATGCTCTTTAGCATTTGGTATGTTTTTGGAATGGCTGGTACTGGTTGTTCCTTTCTATTAGTAGTGCCTCTTTCAGGAGCTCTTGTAAAGCAGGCCTGGTGATGACAAAATCTCTGAGTAACTGCTTGTTTGCAAAGGATTTTATTTTTCCTTCACTCATGAAGCTCAGTTTGGCTGGATATGAAATTCTGGCTGAAAGTTCTTTTCCTTAAGGATGTTGAATATTGGCCTACACTCTCTTCTGGCTTGTAGTGTTTCTGCCGAGAGATCTGCTGTGAGTCTGATGAGCTTCCCTTTGTGGGTGACCCAAACTTTCTCTCTGGCTGCCCTTAGCATTTTCTCCTTCATTTCAACCCTGGTGAATCTGATGATTATGTGCCTTGGGGTTGCTGTTCTTGCTGAATATCTTTGTGGTGTTCTCTGTATGTCCTGAACATGAATATTGGCCTGCCTTGCTAGGTTGGGGATATTTTCCTGGATAATATTCTGAAAAGTATTCTCCAGCTTGGATTCATTTTCTTCATCACATTCAGATACACCTATCAAACGTAGATTAGGTCTCTTCAAATAATTTCACATTTCTTGGAGACTTTATTCATTCCTTTTTGCGCTTTTTTCTCTCATCTTGCCTTCTTGTTTTGTTTTATTCAGTTCATCTTTGAATTCTGATATCCTTTCTTCTGCTTGGTCAATTCGGCTGTTGAAACTTGTGCATGCTTCACGAAGTTCTCATGTTGTGTTTTTCAGCTCCTTCAATTCACTCATATTCCTCTATAAGTTGTCCATTCTTGTTATCATTTCCTCAAATCTTTTTTCAAGGTTCTTAGTTTTTCATTGATTTAGCACATGTTCCTTTAGCTCATGGATGTTTCTCATCACCCATCTTCTGAAGTCTGATTCTGTCATTTAATCACACTCATTCTCCGTCTAGCTTTGTTCCCTTGCTGTTGAGGAGTTTTGGTCCTTTGTAGAAGGTGAGGTGTTCTGGTTTCGGGTGTTTTCCTCCTTTTTGCACTAGTTTCTTCCCATCTTTGTGGATTTATCCACTTGTCGTCTGAGTAGTTGTTAATTTTCCAATTGCATCTCTGAGTGGACGTCCAGATTGTTGATGATGAAGTGTTTCTCTTTCTTCGTTTTTTTTCTAATAGTCTGGCCCCACTGCTGTAGAACTGCTGAGGTCCACTCCAGGCCCTGCTTGCCTGGGGAACTCCTGTAGCAACTGCGGTGCCGTGATGGTTGCTACCAGATTCTTCTGCTATCTTTGTCCCTGAATGATGCCTGCCAAATGTCAGTTTGATCAGTCCTTTGTGAGGTGACTCTTTGGATATATGGGGGTCAGGGAGCTGCTTGAGAAGACAGTCTGTACTTTATAGGAGATCTAGGGCTGAACTGTGAGCTCCGTTGTTCATTCAGAGCTGCTAGGCAGGTTCGTTTAAGTCTGCTGCAGCAGAACTCATAAAGCTCCCTTTTTTTTTCCTCAGGTGCTCTGTCCTGGGGAGTTAGGGCTTTATTTATGAGTATCTGTTGCACTTTCCTGCCCAGTGAGGAGGCAGACTAGTCACTGCCTGCCTCTAGTGGCTATGATGAGCTGCCATGGGCTCCGCCCTATTGCCATGGGCTCTGCCCTGCTGCTGTGGGCTCTGCCCTGCTGCTGTGGGCTCCATCCTGCTGTCGTGGGCTCTGCCCTGCTGTAATTCCCTGTAGTCCCGTTTATATGGGTGTGGTTAGAACTGCAGTGGTGATGGTGGCCTGCCTCTGTAGTGGTGGACTCTCTGTTACGGTGGGTTGCCTCGGCAACAGCAGGCTGCATCAGCAATGACAAAGTACCTCCATAGGGGTCGTGATCCTCGGTAGTGGCGGATGCCCCTGCCCCACTGAGCTGCACTGTCCTGGGTTCAGCTGTGCTTGCCGTGAAACTCTCAAGCCTGAACGTTTCCAATTGCTGTTTTGTTTGTTTTTGTGGGGTTGGAACTCGCCAAGCCTGATCACCTGGCTCCCTGCCTCAGAGCTCTTTTTTTTTTTAAGTTGAACTGTTGACTCTCTCTCAGGTGTTTCAGTCACCTGCTGCAAGGGCACGGGGATCTGTGTAATTTCCTGTGCAGCGACCCACTGCGCTGGCTCAAACAACGTTGCTGCCTGGGAATCTCCTGGCCTGGCTTTCTGTTTAAGTCCCATTTAATCAGATGAATGTGCTAATCTGCCTTCCAAAATCTCCAATTGCCGCTTTAACAGGGCAACCAAACTAGTGTATTTTGTACAGAGTGCTGCTGTGCTGCGGCCTCAGCCCAAACAGCCACACTGGTCCAAACAGCTGTCCTGGCCCAAACTGCCATGGTGGCTGCCTGTGGGGCTCTTACACCTGGGAATCTCCTAGTCTGTGGACAATAAAGATCGGTATGGAAATGCTGTGTCCACTCATTCTCTGCAGATTCACTGGGAGCTGCAATCCTGAGTTGGTCCTACAGCGCCATCTTCCCTCTTGAGGCTGCAAGGTGTTTTAAATCCTGTCATTTTTGTCTCTGATTATAACCAGGACCTAAAAAGAATGGCTTTGGGTGCTTAGAAAACATAAACTGTAAGCTTTAGAAGTCAATAAAGTCATGAGAAGAACAACGTATTGAATGTAATGAGTTGTGGTCAGCAGTTTCACAAGGAGCTTACTTCTGGAAACAAATCTTAGCATATATGATATAGTAGATGATATAGACAACATTATGGTGTCTCTACATAGACAGGGTAACAGTATAGAAAGTTTTTGATCATGAATTCTAAATAATGGAAAAGTGACTACATCTTAGTGACATGCCTGTGAGAGTGCACTGTTAGAGAAATCCAGTGAAGCTGAAAGGATGATGTGAAACACTACAGACTTTATAACAAGCAAAAAATTGGGCCCTAGTTCAGGTATAGTGGCTCATGCCTGTAATCCCAGCACTTTGGGAAGCCAAGGCAGGCAAATCCCGGGGTCAGGAGTTTGAGACCAGCCTGGCCAACATGGTGAAACCCCATCTCCACTAAAAACACAAAAATTAGCTGAACATGGTGGCAGATACCTATAATCCCAGGTAGTCGAAAGGTTGAGGCAGGACAATTGCTTGAACCCGGGAGGCGGCAGTGGCAGTGAGCTGAGATCGCATCACTGCACTCCAGCCTAGGTGACAGAGCAAGACTCTGTCTCAAGAAAAAAAAAATTGGATCCTACTGTCACACTTTAGATGATAAATGTACAGAAGAGATTCTAAACCTATGAAAATGAAATTAAAAAATCAGTTCTGACTATAATTGAGATAATACCTTCTATCTAAAGCTGACTGTTACTCAACATGAATCCTCTCATTAGGGTAAGGTTGAACTGCAGTTACTCAGTATGTACTTTTAAGTCTTCACTGTTTGTCTTGGAATTTAGACATAAGAATTATTATCTGAGTTCATGTACCAATGGGGAATATTCCAAGATTATTCTTTACTTCTCAAGTATATGCGTCTTAGATACCTGAAACACTGTGTTAATAAGTTTCACAGCCACTATCAGAAGAGGAGAAATAGTTTGGCTTTATTTCTTATTTTTCACGTTCAGCACAGGTACAACCACTTTGAAAACCTATTTGGCATATCTACCAAAGCTAAACATAAATATACCCTGAGACCTAAGCATTCTATCCCTAAGTATATTCTCAAAAGAAATGTCAAAAGGTGTCTACTGGAATGTTCACAGCAATACTACTCATTAATAATAAAAATATGGAAAAATTACCCAAATGTCCATAAATAGGATGGATAGATAACTAGTCACATGATGAAATAACATATAACAATAACAATGAACAATCTATAACCATGCACAATATTACGGATAGATCTCACAACATACTATTGAAGGAAAGAAGCCAGATATAAGATTAACAGCAAAAGCAAGCCCAACAAATCCATAATTTTTTAGATAAAAACAGTGGTTACCCTTGAGGAGGGAGTGTGGTTTAAAGTTGAAAGGGAGGTGGCTTCTGGGGTGCTGGTATGTTCTGCTTCATGATCTGCACATTTGTTATATGGGTGTTCAGTCTATGAAGATTTGAGCTGTATACCTATGCGTACTTTTCTATACATATGTTATACTCCAATATAAAAATTAAAAACAAACATCTATATGTGTGCTATACTTCAATATAAAAGTGAAAAAAAACCAAAATCTTCATTAGTAACAATAGTTACAAAACTAAATGATTTGGTAAGCCCAAATTATTCAACAAGTTAACAGAAACAATAAAAGGAAGTTGAGAATTCAGTATTCTTGGCTTGTAGCTTCATTCCACAAGATGGACTCCAATAAGACAGTATCTTGAGCACAAAGATCTATTGAAATAACTGATATGTCTTTCTTCTTGCTGATATGTTATTTTTCCTTTTTTCTTTTTAAACTGCAATTAATTTCGATAGCCCATTTATCTATCACAGGACATGGGCTGTTTCAGTCATCTTCATTATCATCTTGCACACACTAAAACATGGTTAACTGAGTGTCTAACGACTCTGTTATAAGAGGAAAAGGACATCTGAAATGCTTTGGGATCCTTTCCACAAAGCTAAAACCAATATTTACCTCTAACTCCTGTGTAGTGTTATCTGAGTTTAGAAACTTCTTGACCTGAATGGATGTTTAAATACAACAAATGGGAGAATCATAGCTCAATATACTTTTGTGAATTAAACTGGACATTTGAGAAACAAACTTAATGTTCTGCAGCTGGCCTTCCCAATTTAAAACATGTAACTTTTGTAACATTGTGGGAGAAGGAAAGCTAGTAGTATCAGATGTCTGGAAGTAAATCTGAACTTAGTGATTTTTGAAAACACTGTTTTTGAGGTTGTTTCCTACCTATATATAAGGCTTTTTATAAAGTAGTTAACCAGTCCAGCTGCAGGAATGTTTGGATGTATTTCTTGTGGTGGGAATTCACCATAAACTTTGTTACTCCCCAAAGACACTTTTATAGATAGACTAGTTAGTAATGATGATTTAATAATAGCTAAAAATTCCTGATGGAACTAAAACTTTATAAAGCTATAGTGGGGAAAAAATGTTTGTCTATCTCTCTTGATACCATAGTAGGATGACTGAGGCTACAGAAGTGAATGGAATGAGAAATTAGAAAGTCTGATGAAGCTTTCATAGGATAGGGCTGGAATTCTCCTAATCCAAACAACCAGGAACCTAGTAAAAATACATCAGCATAGATTATAAGTGGGAAATCATTTAAAATCACCCTGTCTCAGAAGGACAGGAATTATTTTTGTGTGTTTATAAAGCAGCAGTCCCCAAACTTTTTGACACCAAAAACCAGATTTGTGGAAGACAATTTTTCCACAGACTTGGGGTGGGGGTGAGGGTGGGGATAGTAGGGATGGTTTCAAGATGATACTGTTCCACCTCAGATCACCAGGCATTACATTCTCATAAGGAGCACACACCTTAGATCCCTTGCATGCGTAGTTCACAATAGGGTTCACGCTCCTATGAGAATCCAATGTGGCTGCTGATCTGTCAGGAGGCAGAGTTGGTGGTAATGCTCGTCCTCCGACCCTCACCTTCTGCTGTGGGGCAGGTCCTTGGCCTAGCGGTTTGGGACCCCTGTTATACAGGATATGAAATTTAAAATGAGGCCTCCTGCAATATAATGAGTCTAAGTGGGGACTTAGTCTAAAAAGTAAAACACAAACTTTTTTACACTGCCCTTTAAAATACAGCATTTTTCTTTTGGTAAATAACTGTTTATAATCAATAATCAAACTTCTTTCTTAACATTCACAATCTCCACTTCCCAGTCGGCAAGTTTTTAAAGAAACACAGTTTCACTGTGTTGCTCAGGCTGGTCTTGAATTCTGGGCTAATACAATCTTCCTGCCTCAGTCCTTGGAATAGCTGGGACTGCAGGTGTCAATTTTGCTTTTTTAAAAAAATGCCTCCTCAAAATAAGCAGGCACAGAGTTGCTATGAGTCCTTCATCACCAAGTTAAGCACTGGCTCTCCTAGGACTTTTCTGGACCCGTTTGATTTGAGACACATTTGTTTCTCCAGACTATGTGAAATTGAATTCTAGTCTTTATATTATTTCTACAATATATGCCTTCTAACCAGTTTCTATGTGGGTGAAGGAAAAAGAAAACCAGTCATGGAAAGAGACTGTTAAAAATTAAATTATAGTACGTAACAAAATGGATGAATGATTATGCTGTATCTTAATTGTAGAACTGTATTATCTAAAAAGAATCCTTGAGAAAATGTTAAACCAAGGATGGCTTCTTCCAGTCATCTAGCATATCTTTCCATTACCTATTAATACATACTTAGAAAATGCAAACTAATTTTCATGGCAGCCTAAGCCAAATAAATATATGTATGTAAAACTAATGCTACTTATAGCAAAAAAGAAGAAGGAGGGGGAAGAGGAGAGGGAAGACAGGGAAGAGGAGGAGAAAGAGGTGTAGGGACACATACCTTATCCAAAGTTAAATATTATTTTGATTTTCTAGTTTACTTACTACAGGACAATGCTATAGCTCTCTGAACATATATGGTTAAGGATTATTCACTGTTTTGTATTATAGTTTACTCAATTCTATTAACCAGATAGGAGATGCAAAAATTCATTAGTTTTAAAAAAGTGCCTTTAAAATGGATTACTACATAATACTGAGGGTTAACATATTCATAAAATTATAGGATTTTTCTATTTGCTTACCTGTGACATATCATGTACCAGCAAGAGAGGAATGCTTATTGTTGTGATGTCATGGGTACAGCAAACTTTGAGTATATTTCAGAGTCCCATAATGGCAGGATCACGAGCAGTGATGTTTCCCAATTTCACGTGGTCATCCACACAAAGATGGAAAGCAACATGGATTTCTGAGAGATAAGAATGCCGTGTAATACAAAATTCTCCTGTGAACAATAAATACAATCATGATTATCAAATGCCTAAGTCACATTCATCAATGGGCTTTATAAATAACTGTGATGGGTAATCAATGTGTTGAACTACTGGGGTATATCACGAACATTTACCAGGCTCAGGAAGCAACTGTGATTACTGCTCCTTAATTTCTTGAAGAGAAGCTAATGAAAATAAGAGACAATAGTCAATTTTGCAGTAGGTTCATAAATTGGTATGAAGTGACCACCAAGTAGTAAATAAATCAAATGAGAACTCATCTTTATTTTGATGTATGTACCTAAAATGTCTTTTTTTTATTTATATATTTTTTGAAATGGAGTCTCGCTCTGTTGCCAGGCTGGAGTGCAGTGATGTGATCTCAGCTCACTGCAACCTTCAACTCCCTGGTTCAAGTGATTCTCCTGCCTCAGCCTCCTGAGTAGCTAGGATTATAGGTGTCTGCCACCACCATGCCCAGTCAATTTTTGTATTTTTAGTAGCGGTGGGGTTTCACCATGTTAGCTAGGATGGTCTCCATCTCCTGACCTCATAATTCACCCTGCTCAGCCTCCCAAAGTGCTGGGATTACGGATGTCAACCACCACGCCTGGCCTAAAATGTCGAATTTAACATGTAAAAAATGTTACTTGTTTTTTCCATGCCCTAAATCTGCTCTTCCTCCTCTCAACTTATAAGACCAACCTGTTCAGTTAGTTGCTAGGACAGAAAGATAGGTGTCCTTAATTCCTTTGCTTTCCCTCAATGCCTATCACCCCATCCACAATCCAATCTACCACCAACTATTTTCAGTTCTAACTACAGAATAGCCCAAATCTGAGTATTCCACTTTTATTGGTGTTAACCCAGTTCACGCTACTGTAATTTTTCACCTAGGTTTTTGTAATATTCTCTTAACTGATCTCCTTACTCCCTTCTTGCCCACCTACAAACCAATTCTTCATGCAGCTACGACTTAAATATAAATCATATTATATTCCCCCCTACTTAAAATCATCCAACAGGCTCATACTGTAGTATTCAGAAAAAAATCCAAACTCTCTATCATGGTTTAGAACAAGGGTCCCCCATGGACTGGTACCGGGCCATCACCTGTTAAGAATTGGGCTGCATAGCAGGAGGTGAGCAGCCAGCAAGTGAGTGAAGCTTCATTTGTATTTACAGCCGCTCCTCACTGCTTGCATTACCACCTGAGTTCCACCTCCTTTCAGATCAGTGGCGGCATTTGATTCTCACAGGAGCATAAACCCTATTGTGAACTGTGCATGTGAGGGATTTAGGTTGCATGCTCCTTATGAGACCCTAATGCCTGATGATCTGTCACTATCTCCCATCAACCCTAGATGGGACCATCCAGTTGCAGAAAAACAAGCTCAGGGCTCTGACTAATTTGATATTATGGTGACTTGTATAATTATTTCATTATACCTTACAATGTAATAATAACAGAAATAAAGTATCACAATAAATTTAATGTACCTGGATTATCCTCAAACTTTCCCAACCCATGGTCTGTGGTAAAACTGTCTTCCAAGAAACTGGTCTCTGGTGCTGGTGCCCAAAAGTTTGGGGACCACTGGTCTACAAGGCCTAGATGACTTGAACCCTGCCTCTCTCTCCAATATCTTCTTGTCTCATTCTCTTTCCTCACTCCAGTTACACAGGCTTTTGTTCAGTTCAAGCATGCAGAGCTTGTTCCCAAGTCAGGGCTGCTGCCTGGAGGGCTTTTCTCCAAGATTCTCAGATGGCTGACTTCCTTTCATCAATCACATCTCAGATCAAAAGTCACCTCCTCAGAAAGGTCTTCCTTGACTTCGTATCTACTAATGGTCTCCTCCACCCTTTACTCTTTCACCTTATTTGGTTTTATTCTTTTCTTAGCACTTTTGTGTACATACTATTTTAAAGAGCCCACTGTGTATGTGACATGATTACAGAGATTTTATCTAACTTGCTAAATGTTCTATCTCTAGCAAGTGGAACAGCACCTGGCACGTGGAAGGTACTCAATAAATATGTGTTGAATGAATGAGTATTTTAGGCTGAATGCTGGAGCAGTCTATCTCAAACATTAAAGTAAAATCCATGCTTCCTACCATCACTCTTTTTTTTTACGTAGCCCCACAAACCAAGAAAAATCTCATCAGCTTTTATTTTCTGTAGTTCCTATCAATATAGAGAAACAAAATAGAAAACATAGAAAGGATACGTTCTTACCAATACATATACCTCACTGGAAATTCTTATAGGCCTTCTGGGAAAGCTCTGCCTATGTCTACTCTCCCACACTTAACCTTTGCCCTCCCAAATTCCGCTCCCCCTTGTGTCAACATCACTATCTTAGGATCTAATTATAAACGTACAGTATACTTAAAATACTTAATATACTTTTAGCCCTATGGTTAACATTTCTAGTTACCAGTGTGTATCAGCTGTATCCATAGATGCCTCTGACAGGTCCCAGGCAAGGTCTTTTTATTTTAACTTGAACAAGATAAAGGAATTAGATAAACAGAGAAGGAAATTAAAGGAGAGCGACAGATACATCACAATAAACTGGACAAAGTGAAAGTAAGAAAGAAAACCGGTGAGGAATAGTTTAATTATAATTTTCCAGGAAGGCAGCAAAAGACACAGACTGCTCATCAGAAACTCAGTGGACTATATGAGACAATATCCTTCTGGGCCCAGTGAAGTGTATTACCTTCTAAACTGCTACTGATAATTCAGATGATGGAAGTCATAGCTTTAGATATGGGCCATTATCCAGGAGTGTGGCAGAATGACTTAGTGAACAAGTCAGGTGCTCCAATCCCCAAATTGGCACTGCTTTCTTTGACCTTAAATGACTTGTTTCTTGGCCTAATTTTACCCATTAATAAAATGGGGGCCATGGGGCTGGCAGTAGTAACCAAATTAATATGATATAGTAGAAAAAGGACTAGATTGGATGTTAAGAAGATCTGCTGTCTAGCACTTACTGACTGAGTGATCTTGGGCAAATCAATTCAACTTATTGATCCTCTGTTACTTAGTGTATGAGATGGGAAAAATAATGCTGACTGCTTTCCTTACAAGGTTATTATGAGAATTGGATTACACAAACTGTAAATACTTAAATCATGGTTAAGTCAACTATGACTGGCTTACAAATATATAAATAAAACTATTTTTTCTTTGCAATTTAAAAGTTACATTAATTTTTGATTTATTTTTTTCATCTCCTGTAAACATCCTGGTTGTGTAGGTATACTTTAATTAAATGGAAATTAAGATGCTATTATCTGTAACTGAATACTTTATATTACTTTTCTAACTCAGACTTATTATATATCCTTCTGATTTGGTACTAATACAGAGATAAAGTATACAAATAAGACAGTCCATGTTATGTTCTGTGATACAAACATTATTAAGGGTCATCAGAGTGAATTCAATCAGAAAGAGGATTGAGAGACTGAATTTCCAGTTTTTAAAAAACCTATAGACTTTTTCCAAAAAATACTAGGGAAGGAAATACAAATAGCAACAAAGAGTTATGTTTAAAAATCAAACAGATATTGGTTCTTCCAGAGTAGTAATAAGACTGGCACATTTTTAGAAAGACACAAAATATGGATGGTTTAAATTATGGATCTATGAAGAAAAATACAATAAATAATTCATTGAATGTATTTTTAGATGAAGAGGAAGATGGTTTCCTGTTCCACACAGTGGAGGAAACAACACGTGGTGATTCTAACATTACCCACTAAGGTGGAATACCTGAAGGTGGGAGGAAATTTCAAGGCTGATGACCACAGGCTAATGAAATACACGTGTGTGTGTGTGTATCTCCACTGTCAAATGTAACCTACATGTCGAAGATCTAGGGGAGAAAATTACCTTAAAGGAGAATAAAAAACTATCAAGAGATGGCTATTTCTGAAACTAAAATTTATCACTTAGTTAAAAAATTTTATAATATATACAAATAGTCCTTGTTATGCTCTCAATCAGAAGATTGAGAAACTGAATTTCCAGTTGTTAAGCAACATATCTAGAATAATAAAGGAAATAAAATGGAAAGCAGAAAATGTAAGGGGAAATGAAAATAAAATTCTAAATGAGATGACCCACTTCCTTTATATTTAAATTCAACTGTTTATATCTCAATGTACTATTATTCATATTTTACTTGATCTTAGCTATATGGCTGAGAAGTATCTAGTTTATATTTCAGAGTAAAACTTTTGGTTTATTTCTTAAGAAACTAAGAAATAATGTATAAGAGAAAATTTACGATAGCAAGTAATAAAACTTAGGCAACTTTTTGAGCAATTTTTCTTTTATAGATCTAGAAAAAACATCAATACTAGTATAATATTAATAATTAAGTTTTAGGCCAGGCCCAGTGGTTCACGCCTGTAATCCCAGCACTTTGGGAAGCTGAGGCAGGAGGATCACTTGAGGTCAGGAGTTCAAGATCACCCTAGCCAACATGGTAAAACACCATTTCTACTAAAAATACAAAAAAATTAACTGGGTATAATGGCACAGGCCTATAGTCCCAGGTAGTCAGGAGGCTGAGGCAGGAGAATTGCCTGAACGTGGGTGGCAGAGGTTGCAGTGGGCTGAGATTGCACCAATGTGCTCCAGCCTGGGTGACAGAGCAAGACTGTCTCAAAAAAACAAACAAAAAAAAATTAAGTTTTACACTGATGAACATCTGTGAAAGTGTATTATAGAGGTATAAAGTGTTGTTTTAAAGTGATTTAATGACATATGCTAAAATTAAAGATTTAAAACAAATTCCTATGATGTGCATTATAAAATGTTTTTTGGTGTAAGAAAATAATAATTTGAAATAAAAAAAACATACTTACCAGGTAAAACATTTAAATAGTTCCTCTCAGCATTCTTAGTCTTATCATCATTTCCTCCATTTTGGTTTCCAGAATCTATTCACAAGACAATGCAGTATGAAAGAATGTAACAACATATGAGAACATGTTACTATGACTGCTCCCAAAAGAATCACAGCAACAGCAAAAATTTTCTGAGGGCATCTATGTGCCAAGCATTCTGCTACATGCTTTACATGGATGAGCTCATTTAATTCTTTTTTTTTTGAGACAGAGTTTCGCTCTCGTTACCCAGGCTGGAGCGCAATGGCGCGATCTCGGCTCACTGCAACCTCCGCCTCCTGGGTTCAGGCAATTCTCCTGCCTCAGCCTCCCGAGTAGCTGGGATTACAGGCACGCACCACCATGCCCAGCTAATTTTTTGTATCCTTAGTAGAGATGGGGTTTCACCATGTTGACCAGGATGGTCTCGATATCTCGACCTTGTGATCCACCCATCTCGGCCTCGCAAAGCACTGGGATTACAGGCTTGAGCCACCGCGCCCGGCCGAGCTCATTTAATTCTTACAAAACCTCTATAACCACAGCCCTGGGAGGTAAGTCCTACTACTATGTCCATTTTATGTGTGAGGAGACAGAGGCTTGGCTAGGTTAACTAACTTAAGGAAGCATGCACAGATAAGTGGTGGAGCCAGGTCTTGAATTCACATACTCAGATTCTCCTATGGTATTAACCACATTAGACGTGCCAGTATCCTATTTTTCATCTGGGAGGTTCAGGGAACCAAGTTAATCGCACATAAAATACCTTCATTAGGTAGTTGTGGTGTGGCCATCTTTATTTTTAGATTCTGAGTCACTATTGTTGTTACAGCTTGTTCAGGACTACAGATACATAGCTAGTGGCATCAGGAATCACTGTATATTTAACCCATTCCTGAAATTTATTTCCTACCTGACACTATGCACAATTATAACAGATAGGTGAAACTGTCTCACATGGAACTATTTTCCAGCTATTTGACAGTTTCTCTTCTTTTTTAAAGGCATGCTATTTCTTAGAAGAATAAATCTTGGTAAAATAAGAAACATTATGTTGAACATACATTATAAAGATTGAATGCAAATTATTTTATATGTTTTAATAAAACAGACATCGGAACTTTACAAGAATTGCATCAGAATTCACAAATGCAAACTGAGTATTAGCCTTCAAAGTAGCTATCTTTAAGAGGTTGCATATTTACTCCAATTAAAAACTATTTTGGAATCTATTTTGGAATGTCTTTCAGCATCAGAAAATCACATGACAACAGACCTTCAAATGAATAAACTGAAAACACCAAAATATTATAGTTTTAAGAGAGATTTGAATAAAAGTAACAATATTTTTATCAAATGACTACTTTGATAAATTGATTTATAACATTGTACCTTGTAAATGCACATATGTTATAAATCAAGAGTCAGAGAGATAGGCACAGAGAGATACAAGGCTCTGTGTTGCTAGAATCTATATTTAATGAAGTATTATTTCTAATTCAGAGCCGTGTGGTTGATAGGCTTTGAATAAATAGCTAATCATAGCACAGATTATGAGAAACAATAAAGGACTCTAATCTTGTTCACATGGAGTATGAACAAATGGAAGCTCTGTTAAGTAAACAAGAGAGAACAGTTCATAGTCCATTTCCCTTTCATGTTTTCATGGCAATACCTTGTTTAGTAACAGTAAGAAGATGGCTGGTTTTATTTTTTTAAAAGTGCATAAAATGTGTATAAAAACAATTTTTGACTCTTTATCATGGACCACAGAAATATAAAGATGTTAATATAATAACTGTAATAAGAAAAGGAATGCAACACATCTTAGAATAAACAAGTCCTTGCAAATCAGGATGTAAATTTGCAGAATATGTAGGTGTGCACAGAAAAAGATGGAGAAGGTATTTTCACAAAGTTCTTCCGTAACAACATGCAGCTTTCTTTAAGAAAGTCTTTTATAAACCTACTTGCATCACTGACTCACTGAAACCACAAAGTAGTTGCTTGAACAAGAACAAAATAAAACCATGATATACACGCAATGCTTTAGCCATATGTGGTTTAACAACTTCCCGTCATTTACTGCACACTTTCTATCTCTCATAAATATACTTGTAAATATACAATTGTCATAATCTCAATCTTCATGCTTTTTACTCACTGCTAAGAATAATGTTAAAATGTTTCTGATCACATCACTGCTAGTTTCAATGAGAAGGAAGCTTGTAGAAGAGTAAGAGGGTATACTGAGATTTTCTGAAAGGTTATGTTAGGATATACTTCTATAGTGATTTTCTAATACTTAGCTGGCTCTGTTATATGTAACACATATTGCCATAGCAAAGCCGTAACTACCTTTAGTGGGAATATAAACTGGCAGAAATACTATACAGAGTAATTGCCAAGGCTATGAAAAGTATAAATGTATGTGTCCTTTAACCCAGGAATTTATCTTTTGGAATCTCTTCTGTAGATATGCTTACTGCTCACACACATGCACAATTATTCATATGCAAAGTTATTTATTATTACTAGACATTACTGCTTATAATAACAAAAATAAGGAATAGATCAAATGTCTATTAGTAAGGGACTGATTAATAACAGGATATCCTGCAATGGACTACTATGAAACAGCATAAAAGTATGAGGATGGTCTTTATGGACTGATATAAAATGATCTCCAAGATAAATTACTCAGTGAAAAAGGTGAAGTACAGGATAGTGTATGCAGAAAGCTGCCATTTGTGTGTAAAAAGGAAAATAAATACATACATACACTTGCTTATACATACATAAACATCTGTCTAAGAATTACATGTGATAGCACCAGCTGCCTCTGAAGAGGGAAACTGGATGGCTAGAAAAAGAGTTAGAGACACTTTCACTGTATGCTCTTTTGTAGTTTGAATTGTGAATCTTGAGAATGTTTTATCTGTTTAAAAAATGGTTAAAAACATATAAACCATTTTTTAAGAGTTTATTGAATAGATAAGGAAACTGTATTGAACCCTAGTCAAGTTATGACTAGATAGCCACATTCTACCTATAGAAGAAAGGAAGGAATTCTATAATTTCTGGGAGTGAAAAAGATGGGAGAGGGGAACAAACAGCCTTCAGAAAGGTCTTCCTTATACCAAGAAAAGATATAATATCTCTCTGCAAATGTACAACACAAAACTTATGCACCTAAAGTACTATAATGGTTTGTTTTAAACACAGCAAGTGCAAACAAAGTAAGGAAAGAAAGAATAAAAGCATCCAAAGTACCAGAAGCAGAAAGAATAAAAGCATTCAAAGTACCAGAAGCAGATTTAAAGGTGCAAACATCCCCAATTTTAAAACTTGCCATGTTTTATTTCCTGGGCACCAACATCAGGTTTTTATAAGAAATAATAAAATATTGACCAGGTGCAGTGGCTCACACCTGTAATCCCAGCACTTTGGGAGGCTAAAGTGGGTGGATCACATGAGGCCAGGAGTTCAAAACCAGCCTGGCAAACATGGCAAAACCCCATCTCTACTAAATATATAAAAATTAGCTAGGCATGGGGTACACATCTGTAAACCCATCTACTGAGGAGGCTGAGGCAAGAAAATTGCTTGAGCCTCAGAGGCAGAGGTTGTGGTGACTGAAATCATACCGCTGCACTTCAGCCTGGATGACAGAGTAAGACTCTGTGTCCAAAAAATAAAATAAAATAAAATAAAGAGAGAAATAATAAAATACTCTGTATACATTCAAGCCAGACAATAGCATGTATTGTAATTTTATGTCTATAATATATGAAGTGTAAGAAAAACACACCTTAAAATTATTTGAAATGACTATTACCCTAATATTTAAGTCCTAACTAAAGAAACTTACGATACCAGTTTAATTTACAAAGAAACCACTCTTTAAATTCTCATTTTTCAATTAAAAACCAACTGAATTACTCTGTGATCCCAGCCAGAGATTTTTCTTTTACCTGCCTTCCCATAACCTCTTCCTATGCATATAGAAAGCTTCTGAAGAAAGATGCCATTAACTCTTTCAATAGCTTTAAAAAACATTTCCAGGATTGACGGTTCTCAAAAAATTAAAAACAGAACTATCTTATGATCCAGCATCTCCACTTTAAGGTATATATCCAAAGGAAATAAAATCAGTATCTTAAAGAGTTATCTTCATTTTGGCATTATTTGCAATAATCAAGATACTAAAAACATACCTAAATGTACACACACACACACACACACACACACACACACACACACACAGAGAGAATATTATTCAGCCTTTAAAAAGAAAATCCTGCCATTTACAGCAACATGGATGGACCTGGAGGATGCTAAGTGAAATAAGCCAGACACAGAAAAACAAATATTATATCATATCATTTACACGTGGAACCTAAAATAGTTGAACTCACATTGATAGAGAGTAGGTGGTTACCAGGGCTGGGGTGGGGGGAAATGGGGAGATTTTGGTCAAGGGATACAAAGTTTCAGCCACACGGATGAATAAGTTCTGGAAATCTAATGTATGACAATGTGATTATACTTAACAATATTCTAGTGTATACTTGAAATTCATTAAGAGGATAGATCTTAAGTGTTCTCACCATGGACACAAAAAAGTGGCAACTATCTGAGGTATTAAAATCATTTGAAGTGATTATTTTACAGCATCTGTACACATTGAATCATCAAATTGTATACCTCAAATACATACAATCTTTAATTATCAAATACATCTCAATAAATTTAAAAAATTTTTCCTGTAAATTTCCTAAACAGAGAGAATGTTATGTTGTGAATAAATATAAAAAATCAGTCATTTGAGGATACTGTGATTTTTTTAAAAAAAGAATCAAAAATAATTCATTTAACTGACTTCATGCTACTTAAGCCAGTCAAAGATATAACATACAATGCTCTGGTTTTTCTTCATAACAAATAAATCTTTTGCCTTTTACTAAAGATTTCCATGGAGAAGAACAATTATGAGTTTATAACCAAATTTTTTGAAGCCCTGCTTAGGCACAGCTAAAAAAAATAGGCAAAAAGTATATATTTTGGACTACCTTTTACTCTATGTTTCCAGTCTCCTCTGTAGTAATAACTGTGGCCACTTCAGCGATATAGAACCTAGACCAAAAGATCACCAACTTTCCACTGAGTACCTAATCTCAAGTATAACTATAGTACTGAAAATTAACAATAGTTTTCACTAAGAACCTTGAAGAAAATCATCCCCCTAAAAAAGAAAATTAGGCACAGAGTTCAAGCTTCTAAAGATCTTGGTATAAAGATCTGGGTATATATCCCAAGGAAGAGAAATCATTCTATATAAAGATACATGCACGCATATGTTCATTGCAGCACTATTCACAATAGCAAAGACATGGAATCAAACCAAATACCCATCAACAATAGACTGGATAAAGAAAATGTGATATATATACACCATGGAATACTATTCAGGTAATAAAAAGGAGTGAGATCATATCCTTTGCAGGGACATGGATGGAGCCAGAAACTGTTATCCTCAGCAAACTAATGCAGGAACAGAAGACCAAACACCACATGTTCTCACTTATAAATGGGAGCTGAATGATCAGAACACATGAACACATGGTGGGGAACCACACACTGGGGCCTGGAAGAAGGGAAGAGCATCAGGAAGAATAGCTAATAGATGCTGGGCTTAATACCTAGGTGATGGGTCAATATGTGCAGCAAACCACCATGGCACACATTTACCTATGTAACAAACCTGCACATCCTATATATGTACCCTGGAACTTAAAACAAAAGTTGAAGGAAAAAAAAAACAAAAATACATTTTGAGGTTCTTTTTAAATAAAAAAATAACTAAAAATAATTTTAAATTTTGTTTTTAATTTTCTTCTATCTTCTACAGAATTTTCTATATGATCTTAATGATAATCCATGTGCTATTACATTGATTACAGACACAATATAATAAAAGTGAGTTTTACCCACCAAGTGATTCTTTCAATTTACTCCTGCGCTGAGTTCTAGCATAAAGGACCACCTGCTGAACAACTTCTCATTGCTCTTCAATTCGGGGAAAATGGAAGTCAGTGCATTCTTGGCAAACTGTGGCAAAATCTAAGGGACCCAAAACATTTACAAACTTCTAAATGTAAATATCAAATATTTAGGATTTACTTATCGACAATGAGATTTAGTATAAAAAGAAAATAATACAAGTATGATTTCTTATACTTGTCCTTTAAATAATTACACCTTAAGTTAGGGCATAACAATTTTGTTTTAATTAGAAACTTAACCTCTCAATCACTCAAAAGAGTAAACAATTAAGAGACAAAGAAATGTCAATATAATTCTAGGTCTTCTTTAAATAATACTTTGATCATATTCTATCCCAAAAGGTGCTACAAAATATGAGAAGGTTTTTATATTTATGAAGGGAAATAAATTCTATTTAAGCTTCTTTCAAAAATAGGTATACATTTCATATATTTTATATATTTTACATCTTATATATTTAGAAATTTAGAAATAATCATAAAAAGTGAGTTGTACTAAGATGGAAGGCAGAATTTTACCTAGCAAATTTAAGAGGTACATTATTAAAAAAAAATAGAGACAAATGGATGAGCTAAAAATCACTAAGCCAGGATTTGCTTCTAAACTGAAAACATGTGATTGCTCTTTTTTGTTTTACCGTGTAATGAGATTTCTATAAGAACATTATTTATAATATAATAGTATTTTAAGAAAAATAAATATTATGAAGCACTCTATCAGTGCTATGGTTTGAAATTAAATAATAATGACTGGGTATGTTTTTTTGGTCCACTTGAATGTTAAGGTGATTAAAATTTTTTCAGTTTCCCCATAATTCCTTTCTTTGTAAGAATGGTGTTATGGGGTGAAATTTAACAAAATAAATGTGTATGATGGTAACTTACCTCTTTTAATACCACTATATGAATTAATTCGATTATCCACTAGTAAAACCAGGCTGCAGAGAGATGTAGAATAAAGCGACAATGCTGTTTGGAGCCGATGAAGTTTCACACCAGTTCGATGATTTCTTTTATGCTTACAGAAGTCCAGCATATCTGCTCTCAGCAATCTCAAATTATGCATGGTCTTCAACTGGGCTCCTGGGGGTAGGCAATAGTCCAGAAAAGATACTTAAACAGCTGCAAGAAGTCCAGTCTAAGAGGATGCAAATCTCTGTGGCAAGAATCCAGATAAATCTAAACAACAAAATAAAAATGGGCCTTGCAACTTCCCATTTTAATGACTATTTCAATTTAATCTTTCTATCTGCAAAAAAATTATATAAGCTAAAATACAAAACTTAAAGCCAAAAAACTATAGTCTTTCTTAAAGCAAAACATAATCTGGAATTCAAAATAACAAAGGTACACTCTACTTATACACTAGGGATTCTTTTCTTACAGTATATACAAAAAGTTTCAGTGGCCAGGAATGGTGGCTCATGCCTATAATTCTAGCACTTTGGGAGGTCAAAGTGGGTGGATTACTTGAGCCTAGGAGTTCAAAATCAGCCTGGGCAACATGGTGAAACCTTGTCTCTATTATTAAAAAAAGACTTCAGAAGTTACAATAAATTATAACTGCAAAAAATTAATATACTTACCTAAGTGAATGGTAAAACTTTCTTCTAACTTTCTCTGTTCCTCATAAATCCTTCCAATTGCTTCTACAGATTCTCTGATCTGACTTGGTTGAACTTTAATTTCCTCACTGAAAGTAGTAAAATTATTGATATACTTTTAAGTTGGGCAAGAACTTTTCTTAAAGGAAAGCTTTATAACAAGAGAAAACTGAACAGCTGAAAGTCTTGCTTTTTTCCCTAAACTCATCCTTAATCCATGGTGACAGGTAAGACCATAAGCACCAACATGCTCTAAAATTCCCACTTGTTCTTTCATTTCATCACAATAAATAAAGCAGATTATTATTTTCAATCCTTATGTCAATTAATAATATATTATTATTTTACATTTACATATTTAACATTTTTAGCAGCCTAAGAGAATGATTAAAGTGATTAACTTATTAGTCAAAATCACATTATATTTCAAAATATATAATACATCCTATGCTAGGGCTAGCTCTAAGCAAAATTAGAAAATAGATGAATAGGAATAACAATTTAAGATTAAAGTTAAATAAAATAAATAATAAAAAGATTAAGTTCATTTTGATGTATACACATCCTTTATTTTTACCATTTCTTGTTTTTTACCTTCAAAATTCTCCTCCCACTAAACCACCTTTCTCTGTTCTCCTCTTTATAGTTCCTAAAAAGCCTTCCACAAAACAGCAATAACTATATCACTGTTCAATTCAATCAGTGGTAAGCTGAAGATGATGTAAGTCTGTAAGAGTCATCTGTTTCCCTGACTAAATTTTTGGGGCTAATCCCAATAGCCCCATTAGACTCAATGACAGACGTCATTAGTAAATAGGGTAAATTTAAACCTAGCCAGATAATCTACAACAGGAGACCCCAATCTCTTTCCCCTGCAGGCAGCAGGTGAGTGAGCATTGCCATCTGAGTTCCACCTGCCATCAGATAAGGGACTGGCGGCAGCATTCAATTCTCATAGGAGCATAAACTGTAATGTGAGCTGTGCATGCAAGTGATCTAGGTTATGTGCTTCTTGTACAACAGTTTCATCCCCAAACCTTTCCTGTCTCTCCTGGAAAAAAATTGTCTTCCGAGAAACTGGTCCCTAGTGCCAAAATGGTTGAGGACTGCTGATCTACAAAATCACACTTTTCTGGAGTCCATCAAAGATTCATGATAATAAGGCAATCTAGTAAACTGAATTCCAAACTGTGATATATCCCTTCAATACAGACAAGACCCATAAAGAGTTTTATCTTTGTTAGAGCATAGCTGAAATAGAATGCTGTCATACAAGGGGATAAAAAGAAAGCAGCTACAATTTTAACAGATTCTTAAAGGCCAAGTGGGCTAGCATATAAAGTTAGAATAGACTGGATTGGAAAAATGTGGCACATATACACCATGGAATATTATGCAGCAATCAGAAATGATGAGTTTGTGTCGTTTGTAGGGACATGGATGAATCTGGAAAACATCATCCTCAGCAAACTGACACAAGAACAGAAAATGAAACACCGCATATTCTCACTCATAGGTGGGTGATGAAAAATGAGAACACATGGACACAGAAAGGGGAGTACTAAACACTGGGGTCTATTGGGGGGAAAAGGGGAGGGCCAGTGGGAGGGGGAGGAGGGGAGGGATGGCCTGGGGAGAGATGCCAAATGTGGGTGAAGGGGAGAAGAAAAGCAAAGCACACTGCCATGTGTGTACCTACGCAACTGTCTTGCATGCTCTGCTCATGTACCCCAAAACCTATAATCCAATAAAAAATTTAAAAAAAATAATAATAAAAAAAAAAAAAAGTTAGAATAGGTCAGAGCTACAGGCACATGAACTTGCAAACTCTTTTCCACTGGCCTCCAGGTATTTCTGGAAAAGACTGAGGACAAGAGACAAGAGAGCCTTCTCAAGGGCACAGGCAGAAATGCTGAGAATCAAGATAGTGAGTTGAATGGGTGACTCTGTCTCCCAGGCATTCCAGGTGCCAGTTGAAATGGTGCCCAGATTTGTATGAGTTTTTGTGTGGAGACCCATTGTGCTGGCTTAAACAGCCATGCTGGAAACTCATGGCACTTTTCCACCCAGGAATCTCCTGGTCTGTGAGCAGTAAAAATTTGTTTGGAAATGTGGTGATCACTCACCCTCTGCATTCTTGCTGGGAACTACACTCCAGGGCTGTTCCTATTTGGCCCCCTTGGAGCTGTCCTGCCAGGGATAACGTTTTTTTTAAGAGACAGTTTCTCACTTGTTACCCAGGCTGGAATGCAGTGGCATGATCATGAAGAGATAACTTTTACAGCTAGGGGCTTTCACAGCTTTCTGAAATCAGTGGCTTTCAATGTTTCTGACTACAATATACAGTATATATTTTAAGTTTTGGCTAAATACAGCACATTCATTTATAGAAAGCTTCTTGCATAATGTACACTGATTTTTTTTCCTATTCTATGCTGTTGTTATTTTTAAAAGGCTGGTTGAAAAATGAGAGATGTAGAGTGGTTCATAGCAGGCAGCAACAAACAGTTTGGGGAAAACAGTTACACAAATAAAAGATTGTAATCATTAGATAAAAGATGATACAGATGTTAGGTAAAGAATCAACAATAACCTATCTGTCTGTCCATTCATCCATCCCATAAATTTTTACCGAGCATGTATTATGTGCTAGTGTCAAGAGGTCAAGGGCTAAACACTTGCCAAGAAGCTGGGTATATGACCAAAAAAAAAAACAGGTATGAGACTGACATTATATAGATAAAATGCTATTGTAAAATATTTACATACACTGGCATATACTAGAAATAAGAGTATTATACTGTACTCAGTATATTTACAATTGAATATACTTAGGGATTTGACAAAAATTAATTCTCAAACATACATATACATAGCCAAGAAATAACATAGGCATGGTCAAGCTCTAAGGGAACATGTGAAACACAATTTATTTAGGCCAGGAGATGCCACACAAGTTATGATTTATGAGAAATCCTCCACACTATTTCTGTACCTTCTACATGCTTCTGTTGCTGCACATACCATTCCATACAGTATTATTTTATTTATAGATCAGTCTCTCTTTCTAGAATATAAGCTCCATATAGGCAGGTATCTTTTTCATTTTTCTGCTTAGAGAGTGTTTGGCATTCTACTAATGTTTACTGCATGCAGTGGAAACTAAAGAAATAAAGATAGTATTTAAGTATTTAGGTATATGTATCTAGAACATAAAAGTAAGTTCTATTTCAAACTAATCATAACCATTGCCACCGAAGTAATCCACATAAATCCTATAATGTAAAAAATGGTAAAAGAAGCATAAAATTATCTTGAACTTTCACTGGCAACTTAAAGTACATACAACTAAAAGGTTTAACTTTGCAGTAAATATAAGCTATTACTAACAATGGACTATTATATGAATAAGAACAATACATAGCTAATACCTAAGGGAGCTGTTGTTGGGGTTTTTTAGGTCTTGGTGAAGTTTTTTCACCCATTATTGATACTCTTGTTTTTGGATGGCAGTTGATTGTTTTAATTCATTTGACCATTTATTTTCTAGGTCCTAAAAGAAACAGTGTACCATCTGGTTAATTTTTTTAACCAAATAAATAAATAAGTAAAAAAATGCAACTGTATACCTAAAAGTCACCATTTTTCACTTACTTGCTGGGATTCAAAACGCTGAGCAGCCAGTGAATTTACATCTTGATCTGTCAGTGACTTTCCCAGTTCCTGCATCACTTTTTCCATTTCAATACCTTGTCTAAAACACAAATAAGCAAATCAGGGATATTCATCAAAGTTTCAAGGCATATGATCCTTCAGATTCATTAAACAATCTCTATAAAGTAAAAATAAAAATTTTATTTTATTTATGTCCAGGAATGCGAATTATAACTGGAAAGTACTTAGAATCCTTGGAAATGGAGACTAGCAAATAATAATGATAGTGTTATATACCAAACAGCAACATCATTTGTGCAGCTAAATTTTAACCTAAATTTATTGCATAAATGAAAGCAGTCAAAATCTAAGTTACCTTTCAATTACCATGGCTAATGTTAAAAACACTGGATCTCTTTTTACCTGCAAATTTCCTAAAGAAGAGGCTCTGCAATTTCAGCTTAAATGGATTTTCTATTTGTATATAAACTAAAGTGACTTTAACCTCTGAAAGTTAGTTTATGTTATATTCAGAAGCAGACAATTAGATCCTAGGAGTCAAATTATTATTAAGTCATAAAATTTACAGAGGGATGTAAAATACAGTCTAAAATATTGGTCACGCCTCCTGCATTTATCCAAAGAAATAATGTGTAAAAATTAAAAAAAGTTTTCCCTACAGGAAAAACTAACCAATGGTGTTAGAAGTACAGATAATGGTTATTTATGAGGGAATGGGTGAAGGACTAGAAGGGCATGAAAGAGGCCTCTGTAATGCTGGAAATATTCTATTTCTTGATCTGGGCAATGCTTACGTGATTGTGCTTAACTTGTGAAAGTTTGCTGAGCTCTAAACCCTAGAATCTGGTTTGCTTAAAAAAAGGCACATTACTTTGTTGCCTTTTCTGTATGTATATTTTAATAAGTAAGTTCGTTAAAAAATTCAAATTAAATATTATCTTCTAATACAAATGTATGCAAATGTTTGTTCTAAAACAAATTTCTAACAAACTGGGAAAGAACAAAACACAGACATAAACTAAAAGGATATCATCATCCTAGTTAATTCAAGTAAATTGCTCTTAAGAGTGAATTTATGGCTGGGCGCAGTGCCTATAATCCTATAATCCCAGTAGTTTGGGAGGCCGAGGTGGGCAGATCACCTGAGGTCAGGAGTTCGAGACCAGCCTGGCCAACACAGTGAATCCTGGTCTCTACTGAAAATAAAAAATTAGCTGGGTGTTGTGGTGTAATTCCACCACTCAGGAGGCTGAGGTAGGACAACTGCTTGCACCCAGGAGACGGAGGTTGCAGTGTAACTGCACTCCAGCCTGGGCGACAAAGCGAGACTCCATCTTAAAAAAAAAAAAGAGTGAATTTATACTTATTTATAACATTGATTAAGATACTTATATATATGATAAATTAAATTCAAACAAGTTATACATGTATACATCTCTATATATACCTTCTGGTAGTAAATATTCAATATCATTTAAATCCCACTTAGTTCTAATGCAGATGACTGCATTAACTTTTAATAAATACTACAGATCAAGTGAAAATTATGTTGCAAGTGAGATTCTTATTTAGAAACAGAAATAACTGCTAAACTTTTATAAATAAAAACTTAGTTATAAATATATATTACCATTTTACATTACACATGTTCCTTCTAGTGGATAAAATGTATCACTGCCATTTTTAAAGAAATATCTAGAATCTGGTTTGCTAAAAAAAAAAGCACATTTCTTGTGAAGAAAAAAGAAGACAGATAGAAATTAAACAAATAAAATTTCACAAACATTTATTTCATCTTAAATATGTCCAAAATGCAACTTGATAATCACATAATTCAATATATATTTTCTCTAATTAAGATGGAAGGAAATTTTATTATATCTCAGATGAAATACTAAATACACATTGGCTCAGTATGTCAGATGTGACAACTATGGCAACCTGTATATTATCTTGAAGATACTTAAAGAAAAAAGATCATTATAACTTGTTTTATTGATGCTGTGCTAAGAAAACTGTCTTTTAAAGATGTACAATAGCATTAAAATGAAAGGAGAAATAAGAAAATGTGTCACTTCTGCTCATGAATTGGATAAATAAATTAAGCATCAAAATTTCAGGTGAACCTCCACAGATACTAGTGAATTTCAACTTAAGTCATACTCTTCACCTTTAAAATAAATATCACCTACCAGGGAATATAGCTTATTTTTCTTTTTCAAGCTAATGATTTGGACAGACAAAAAATAAATTACAAATCACTTAAAAATAGATGAATTCAAGTATTATTTATATGTTTAGAAAGAAAAAAGGCCAAACTCCATGAAGAAATATGGCCAAAGATTATTTCAAACAATAAAATAAGCCAAAACAAACGTCTAGTAAAAACTCTTCCATGAAAAAGTATAAAGTATCAGTAAATGCAGCTAATTAGTAAGTTAATTCAACTTCCCAAAAGATGAAGAATCATGTAGAACAGAAATCTTCTGATTTAGAAAAAGAAACAATTATAGACTATTAATGGCTAGATACAGAGTTTTCTGGGAGGTACATGCAGCAAACTGTGCTGCAAGTTAGTCACTCACAGCTGAAAGTACTACGAATGGAAGATAGGTAGCCAAAATGAGTGTTTCCCAGTATATGCAAAGAAGCAGAATGAGTATAGTCACAAAATACCTGGGAGGTAATAATAAATTCAGGATGAACTGAAGGTTATATTATTTGAACGCGTAGGAGGAAAAATCAAACACAGGAAGTTTGACAGAAAATAATTAATTAATATTAGGTAATTCTACTTTTACGTATTTTTAAAAACCTAATTCTATATTTTGTTCTCCTTTTTATTTATTTATTTATTTTTATTGCATTTTAGGTTTTGCGGTACATGTGCAGAACATGCAAGACATTTGCATAGGTACATACATGGCAGTGTGTTTTGCTGCCTTCCTCCCATTCATCCACATTTGGCATTTCTCCCAATGCTATCCATCTCCAGCTCCCCCCCGCCCCAGCTGTCCCTCCCCTCTTCCCCCCAGTAGACCCCAGTGTTTGGTACTCCGTTCCCTGTGTCCATGTGTTTGCATTTTCCATCACCCACCTATGAGTGAGAATATGCGGTATTTCATTTTCTGTTCTTGTGTCAGTTTGCTGAGAATGATGTTCTCCAGATTCATCCATGTCCCTACAAATGACACGAACTCATCATTTTTGATTGCTGCATAATATTCCATGGTGTATATGTGCCACATTTTCCCAGTCCAGTCTATCATCGATGGGCATTTGGGTTGGTTCCAGGTCTTTGCTATTGTAAACAGTGCTGCAATGAACATTCGTGTGCATGTGTTCTTATAGTAGAACAATTTATAGTCCTTTGGATATATGCCCAGTAATGGGATTGCTGGGTCAAATGGAATTTCTATTTCTAAGGCCTTGAGGAATCGCCACATTCTCTTCCACAATGGCTGAACTAGTTTACACTCCCACCAACAGTGTAAAAGTGTTCCTATTTCTCCACATCCTCTCCAGCATCTGTTGTCTCCAGATGTTTTAATGATCGCCATTCTAACTGGCGTGAGATGGTATCTCAATGTGGTTTTCATTTGCATCTCTCTAATGACCAGTGACAATGAGCATTTTTTCATATGTTTGTTGACCTCATGTATGTCTTCTTTTGTAAAGTGTCTGTTCATATCCTTTGCCCATTTTTGAATAAGCCTGTTTGTTTTTTTCCTGTAAATCTGTTTGTGTTCTTTGTAAATTCTGGATATCAGCCCTTTGTCAGATGGGTAGACTGCAAAATTTTTTCCCATTCTGTTGGTTGCCGATTCACTCTAGTGACTGTTTCTTCTGCCGTGCAGAAGCTGTGGAGTTTCATTAGGTCCCATTTGTCTATTTTGGCTTTTGTTGCCAATGCTTTTGGTGTTTTGGTCATGAAGTCCTTGCCTATTCCTATGTCCTGAATGGTTTTGCCTAGATTTCCTTCTAGGGTTTTTATGGTGCCGGATCTTATGGTTAAGTCTTTAATCCATCTGAAGTTAATTTTAGTGTAAAGTGTCAGGAAGGGGTCCAGTTTCTGCTTTCTGCACATGGCTAGCCAGTTTTCCCAACACCATTTATTAAACAGGGTGTCCTTTCCCCATTGCTTGTTTTTGTCAGGTTTATCAAGGATTGTATGGTTGTAGATATGTTGTGTTGCCTCCGATGCCTGTGTTCTGTTCCATTGGTCTATATCTCTGTTTTGGTACCAGTGCCATGCTGTTTTGATTACTGCAGCCTTGTAGTATAGTTTGAAATCCGGTAGTGTGATGCCCCCCGCTGTGTTCTTTTTGCTTAGAATTGACTTGGCTATGCAGGCTCTCTTTTGGTTCCATATGAAGTTCATAGTGATTTTTTCCAGTTCTGTGAAGAAAGTCAATGGTAGCTTGATGGGGATAGCGTTGATTCTGTGAATTACTTTGGGCAGTATAGCCATTTTCACGATATTAATTCTTCCTAACCATGAACATGGGATGTTTCTCCATCTGTTTGTGTCCTCTCTTATTTCATTGAGCAGTGGTTTGTAGTTTTCCTTGAAGAGATCCCTTACGTTCCTTGTAAGTTGTATTCCTAGGTATTTTATTCTTTTGTAGCAATTGTGAATGGCAGTTCATTCTTGATTTGGCTCTCTTTAAGTCTGTTATTGGTGTATAGGAATGCTTGTGATTTTTGCACATTGATTTTATATCCTGAGACTTTGCTGAAGTTGCTTATCACTTTCAGGAGTTTTTGGGCTGAGACGATGGGGTCTTCTAGGTATACTATCATGTCGTCTACAAATAGTGAAAATTTGGCTTCCACCTTTCCTATTTGAATACCCTTTATTTCTTTTTCTTGCCTGATTGCTCTGGCTAGAATTCCAGTACTATATTGAATAGGAGAGGTGAAAGAGGGCATCCTTGTCTAGTGCCAGATTTCAAAGTGAATGCTTCCAGTTTTTGCCCATACAGTATAATATTGGCTGTTGGTTTGTTGTAAATAGCTTTTATTACTTTGAGATACGTTCCACCGATACCGAGTTTATTGAGGATTTTTAGCATAAAGGGCTGTTGTATTTTGTCAAATGCCTTCTCTGCATCAATTGAGATAATCATGTGGTTTTTATTTTTGGTTCTGTTTATGTGGTGAAATACGTTTATAGACTTGTGTGTGTCGAACCAGCCTTGCATCCCCGGGATGAATCCTACTTGATCATGATGGATAAGTTTTTTGATGCGCTGTTGCAATCGGCTTGACAGTATTTTATTGAAAATTTTTGCATCTATGTTCATCATGGATATTGGCCTGAAGTTTTGTTTCTTGTTGAGTCTCTGCCGGGTTTTGTTAACAGGATGATGTTGGTCTCATAAAATGATTTGGGAAAGATTCCCTCTTTTTGGATTATTTGGAATAGTTTCAGGAGAAATGGTACCAGCTCCTCTTTCTGTGTCAGGTAGAATTTGGCTGTGAACCCATCGGGACCTGGACTTTTTTTGTGTGGTAGGCTCTTAATTGCTGCCTTGACTTCAGATCTTGTTTTGGTCTATTCATACTTTCAGCTATCTCCTGGTTTAGGCTTGGGAGGACACAGGTGTCCAGGAATTTATCCATTTCTTCCAGGTTTACTAGTTTATGTGCATAGAGTTGTTTGTAATATTCTCTGATGATGGTTTGAATTTCTGTGGAATCTGTGGTGATTTCCCCTTTATCATTTTTTATTGCATCTATTTGGTTATTCTCTTTTCTTTTTTATCAGTCTGGCTAGTGGTCCGTCTATTTTGTTGATCTTTTCAAAAAACAAGCTCTTGGATATATCGGTTTTTTGAAGGGTTTTTCGTGTCTTTATCTCCTTCACTTCTGCTCTTATCTTAGTTATTTCTTGTCTTCTGCTAGGTTTTGAGTTTTTTTGATCTTGCTCCTCTTGCTCTTTCAATTTTGACAATATGGTGTCAATTTTAGATTTCTCCACTCTTCTCATAAGGGCACTTATTCATATATATTTTCCTCTAGAGACTGCTTTAAATGTGTCCCAGAGATTCTGGTATGTTGTGTCTTTGTTCTCGTTGGTTTTAAAGAACTTCTTTATCTCTGCCTTCATTTCATTGTTTATCCAGTCAACATTCAAGAGCCAGTTGTTCAGTTTCCATAAATCTGTGCGATTCTGGGTTAGTTTCTGAATTCTGAGTTCTAACTTGATTGCACTATGGTCTGAGAGACTGTTTGTTATGATTTCAGTTGTTTTGCATTTGCTGAGCAGTGTTTTACTGCCAATTATGTGGTCAATTTTAGAGTAGGTGTGATGTGGTGCTAAGAATGTATATTCTGTGGATTTGGGGTGGAGAGTTCTGTAAATGTCTGTCAGGTTTGCTTGTTCCAGGTCTGAGTTCAAGCCCTGGATATCCTTGTTAATTTTTTGTCTGGTTGATCTAATATTGACAGTGGATTGTTAAAGTCTCCCACTATTATTGTGTGGGAGTCTAAGTCTTTTTTAAGTCATTAGGAACTTGCCTTATATATCTGGGTGCTCCTGTATTGGGTCCATATATATTTAGGATCATTAGCTCTTCTTGTTGTATCAATCCTTTTACCATTATGTAATGACCTTCCTTGTCTCTTTTGATCTTTGTTGCTTTAAAGTCTATTTTATCAGAGATGAGAATTGCAACTCCTGCTTTTTTTTTTTTTTTTTTGCTCTCCATTTGTTTGGTAAATCTTCCTCCATCCCTTTATTTTGAGCCTTTTTGTATCCTAGCATGTGAGATGGGTTTCCAGGATACAGCACACTGATGGGTTTTGATTTTTTGTTCAATTTGCCAGTCTGGTGTCTTTTGATTGGTGCATTTAGTCCGTTTACATTTAGAGTTAATATTGTTATGTGTGAATTTGATACTGCCATTTTGATGCTAGCTGGCTGTTTTGCCCATTAGTTGATGAAGATTCTTCATTTTGTTGATGCTCTTTAGCCTTTAGTATGTTTTTGAAATGGCTGGTACTGGTTGTTCCTTTCTATGTGTAATGCCTCTTTCAGGAACTCTTGTAAAGCAGGCCTGGTGGTGACAAAATCTCTGAGTACTTGCTTGTTTACAAAGGATTTTATTTTTTCTTCACTTATGAAGCTCAGTTTGGCTGGATATGAAATTCTGGGTTGAAAGTTCTTTTCTTTAAGGATGCCGAATATTGGCCCCCACTCTCTTCTGGCTTGTAGAGTTTCTGCCGAGAGATCTGCTGTAAGTCTGATGGGTTTCCCTTTCTGGGTGACCCGACCGTTCTCTCTGGCTGCCCTTAGTATTTTCTCCTTCATTTCAGCCTTGGTGAATCTGACAATTATGTGCCTTGGGGTTGCTCTTCTTGTGGAGTATCTTTGTGGTGTTCTCTGTATTTCCTGGATTTGAGTGTTGGCCTGCCTTGCTAGGTTGGGGAAATTTTCCTGAATAATATCCTGAAGAGTATTTTCCAGCTGGAATTCGTTCTCTTCATCCCCTTCTGGTACACCTATCAAACGTAGGTTAAGTCTCTTCACAGTCCCACATTTCTTGGATACTTTGTTCATTCCTTTTTGCATTTTTTTCTCTAATCTTGGTTTCTCATTTTATTTCATTGAGTTGATCTTCGACTTCTGATATTCTTTCTGCTGCTGGTCAATTCAGCTGTTGAAACTTGTGCATGCTTCACGAAGTTCTTGTGTTGAGTTTTTCAGCTCCTTCTATTAATTCATATTGCTCTCTAAGTTATCCATTCTTGTTATCATTTCCTTGAATCATTTTTCAAATCTTTTTTCAAGGTTCTTATTTTCTTTGCATTGATTTAGAACATGTTCTTTTAGCTCACTGAAGTTTCTCATTACCCACCTTCTGAAGTCTGATTCCATCATTTTGTCACAGTCATTCTCTGTCCAGCTTTCTTCCCTTGCTGGTGAGGAGGTGGGTCCTTTCTAGGAGGCAAGGTGTTCAGGTTTCGGGTGTTTCCTTCTTTTTCCGCTGGTTTCTTCCCATCTTTGTGGATTTATCCACCTGTCGTCTGAGTAGTTGCTGACTTTTCCCTTGGGTCTCTGAGTGGATGCCAAGATTGTTGATGATGAGATGATTGTTAACTTGGTTTTCCTTCTACCAGTCTATCCCCTCTGCTGTATGACTGCTGAGGTCCACTCCAGGCTCTGCTTGTCTGGGGTACACCTGTAGCAGCTGCAGAATGGTGAGGGATGCTACCAGTTTCTTCTTCTGCTATCTTTGTCCCAGAATGACGCCTGCCTAATGTCAGTCTGATCAGTCCTTTTTGAGGTGACTCTGGATATACAGGGGTCAGGGAGCTGCTTGAGTAGACAGTCTGTACTTTATAGGAGCTCAAGTGCTGAGCTGTGAGCTCTGTTGTTCATTCAGGGCTGTTAGGCAGGTGTGTTTAAGTCTGCTGCAGCAGAACTCTTAAAACCCCTTTTTTTCCTCAGATGCTCTGTCTCGGGGGTTTCGGGCTTTCTTTATGAGTGTCCATGGCACTATCCTGCCCAGCTAGGAGGCAGTCTAGTCACTATTTGCCTGCCAAGGTTCAGCCCTGCTGATGTGGGGTCCACCCTTTTGCTGCAGCTCTGCCTTGCAGCCGCTGGCTCCGCCCTGCAGCGGAATCTCTCGGTTATTGCGGGTTGCCTCGGCAATGGCAGGCTGCATCAGCAATGGCAGTGTACCTCAGTAGGGGCAGGTTGCCTCGGTAATGGCGAATGCCCCTCCCCCACGGAGCTGCACCATCCTGAGTTCAGCTGTGCCCACAGTGAAACTCTCCACCTGGAGCATTTCAAATTGACTTTTTGTTTGTCCCTGTGGGGGTGAAACCCACCGAGCCTGCTCACCTGGCTCCCTGCCTCACAGCACCTTTTTTTTTTTTAAAGTTGAATAGATGGCTCTCTCCCAGGTGTTTCGGTCGCCCGCTGTTAGAGCACCAGAATCTGTGTGATTTCCCGTGCAGCTAGCCACTGCACTGGCTCAAACGCCACTTCCAAAGAATCTCCTGTTCTGGCTCACTGTCCAAGTCCCGTTTAATCAGATGGATATGCTAATCTGCCCTCCCACATCTCAGACTGCCAGTTTAGCAGGGCACCCGGGCCAGTGTGTTTTGTGCAGATTGTTGCGGAGTGCCGCTGTACTGCAGCACTGGCTGAAGTGGCCACAACAGCCAAAACGGCTGCACTTGTGTTCCGTGTCTTTCCTACACCTGAGAATTTCCCCGTTTAGTGGGCAACAAAGATCCGTCTGGAAATGTGGCTTTGACTCACCCTCTGAGCGTTCACTGAGAGCTGCGATCCTGAGTTGTTCTTACTGCGCCATATTGAATCACCTATCTTTGCTGTTCTTTTTAAACTACATTCACAATTTTACTGGCTACACAATAAAGAACTAGAAAAAATATTTTGTTTTTCCTAGGGAAATATGTTTCTACTATATACCTAGTGACAACAACTCACCACAAGTATCTCATCTAAAAGGAATAAAGTGCCTCAATACAGCTGGTCAATAAAACCAAACCTATAAACAGTGACAAATATCTCAAAACATCATGTTATTTTTGACAAAGAGATCATTCTAATATTTTACAAAGTATGAGAATAAATGGTTCAGAGGAGTACAATTGTTATGAGAATTTACAAATCTATGCAATATAATTAAAATGCTAATTTGGTACAGAGAAGAGAGTATCCCTCAAGAACAATTATTAAATATATTTGCTTATTGTTTTTGTTTGTTTTCTTAACCATGACAATACTCCAAAGATTATTCTCATCTTGCTTGCCTTACTGTTTCCTACTGGGAAGCTAATGAGAATCAGGAACAAACCAGCACATCTTTTTAGATTTACTCCTTTGGGAATATTAAATCAGTTATATTAAAAAAAAAGAAGTGATTTAGCCCCAATGTACTCTCATAATCAAATCAACACTAAAAAATTATCTTAATGGCATATAACCTAATATCTTAAATAAGTGTTTTTAAGATAAGTGTTGTTAGATTCTGCTGTATTTAAATGTATTATCTAGAAGAACACATCCTGAGTTCCTATCACAGTTTACACAGTTACTAGAAAGCAATCAAGGAAGCCACTTATTATTTTAAAATAAATAATGCTAGAAGTTTTTTACATACTCTGAAGAAAAAATAAATAATAAAAGCACTATTTGTATAGTGTGTTAAGTAATCCACATAGCAGGAATTCAAACCTAATTACAGTTTCTCGGAACAATACTAGTGTTATTATTTTTTCCTAATGTACTTGAGTGTACAAAATAAACTGAAAGAGGCCATTGAGTTAGAGTAGGGCAATACAGAGGTTATGAACAGGGACACAGAATGGTACAGTGGTTAACAGTTCCTGAAGTCAGATTTCAAATTCCAGCATGCCCTTGGACAAGTTACTTAACTTATTTAAGCAAAAACTTCTTCATCTGTATAATGGAAATAATAGTCGGGTTATGGTAAAGATCAAATGAGACAGGACATCCAAAGCACTTTGCACAGTGCCTGGAAGAAAGCAAACCTTCAACAGAAGTAATCTATTCATCTTATGGAGATAAGAATATATCAGGCCACCAGCATCATTTATTTAGGTAAACCACTTAGAATGTGTATAAACCTATGAGGACCCTCCCAGTTGTTGTTACACATTTAAACATACAAGAAAATTGATTTCTAATATCTAAGTATTTTTTCTATCTTATCATTTCTGTAAAAAATAAAAACAAGTTGCTCTGCAGGCCACCTGTTTGACAATGTAACATTTAATTCTGATAATGCAAGAAATGTGAAATACCTCTCTCATAATTTTTTCAGCTCCACATCTCTTTCACTGATCAGTTCTGAGATACTAACAAAGTATTTATGTTCCAAATTTAAGAGAGTTTCAGAGGCAGGAGAATGAATTAAGTCATGGTAAACATCTGCAAAATCTTCATCCCAGCTGGGTTCTTCAGGCCTTGCATGTTCTAATGTAGTCTACAAGATAATATACAGACATTCTTAAATCATGACATTGTATTTTTATTTAACACTACTAGAAAAGTATGTATATTATGATTCCATTTTTATACATCAGACAATGACAAACTGATCTGTGGCAAGATCAGTTTCAGTAAATTGGTGAGTGTGGAAACTAGATCTCTAACAACCTACCTGTCTGTCAGTCACTGTGATTCCTGTAAAGCTTTGGCACCAAGTTTACAGACTTCCTCTCTGCCCCATATCCTGCCATCAACCATGTGATGGATATCCATGTGGATAACCCATCCACGGCCCTGCTTCTTACTTTCCTGAACTCTGCAATCTATACTGTGGAGTCCCAATTAAGGAAAAGGAGTCAGGCTGGCAGGACCAGGGGAAAGCAAAAAGAGAAAGCAGACAAGGTCTAAGTCTGCCTTTCTTCATTGTCCAGACCAAGCTTGTCCAACCTGTGGCACAGGATGGCTTTGAATGCTGCCCAACACAAATTCGTAAACAGCAATTTTTTTCTTTTGAAGCTCATCAGCTATTCTTCATGTTAGCGTATTTTATGTGGCGCCCAAGGCAACTCTTCTTCTTCCAGTGTGGCCCAGGGGAGCCAAACGATTGGACACTCCTGGTCCAGGCCATGTAGCCCTTCTGCACCCAACTTTCATCAGACACCTGCAAGTTAGCTGCAAGACTGGGGTTATCAGGACTGCATGTACCACTCTACAGCATACAGTATAAACACTGTCCTATAAAATCTCCAGAAAGCCTTTGTTTCCTTGAAGTCAGCTTCTCTTCTACTCGCCTTCCCACTGCTTCCTCTCAACATATTTTCCTGCTTTCTCTAATAAGTCTATCTTTCTTTATCTACAACTGTCTTGGCAAATTCTTTTACTCCGGCACCACCAGCCCAGATAGTCATCATTCATCTGCAACATTTACTAGTTCTCCATACCACCTCGACCATCCATTTAGTATGCTCACCAGAAACTCACTCAGTCAGTATTCAAATATTCTAGTATGACTATAACGTCCACCCAAAATTTGTCACTCAACACTTCCCAGGTAATTGATATTTAACCTAATCAGGACCTGCACTTCATAAATTCCTTGATGTTTTCATTTTTTATCAGCCATCAACTGCCACCTAGCTTCACTTCCTTCCCTATGTAGCTTACATTTTGTGAACCAGCATTTAGCCACTGTCATGCCAATATCCTTAACTTTCTTGACTGGTGTACTTTATCTTACCCACTTAACAAAATCCTACTCTTATTCCTTTTCTCTGTGCCTGCAGTCAGGCTTGAGAGAGCTACAACAGAAAAATCACAAAACTCTGTAAGTTTGTGGTAACAAACTGGTACCACTCTTAATCTTGGCTTCAATGGTGCCTGGCAATCTTATCATTCCCTGCTCAGTTTTCTCCTCAAATATCCAACAATCTTATTATACCTACCACCTCATCTAAGCAAACAACCTGTCTTTCCTTATATAAAGTTGAAACAATCAGAAGAGAATATTCTCAACTTCTTGCTACCAAATTAATAAAATTATCTGAATTTATATTCAACTTCTCCTGCTTCTCTTTGGCTAACTGGAGAAGTATCTATCTTCCCAGTTAGGATTAATTTTCCATTTGAATTCTGGATTCTATTGCTTCTAGTCCTAAACTCTGCCACCTTAAAAAACAAACAAACCTTTGATCCTGTTAGATAATAATGGCCATGAAAGATAAGGGGTGCTGAATGGTTTGAACCTTAAAGAAGCCAGGTATTATGCCTGAAAGTAGAGGTGGAGAAATAATGGCCTGGACATGAAGAGCTTTCTCTCTGCAGCCACCTCCTCAGTGCCCCATTCCTCTCAGCCATCACAGTCTCCTTTCTAGTAGCATCTGTCCTGAGGGAGTGGTGTAAATTAGATCAAGAAAAAACTATACTTGGTTCCTCTCACGTAGGTATATTCTACCTATTCATAAGGCTTGCCCTAGGCTGAGTTTAAAATTAATGCTGCAGATTACTATAGTCAGATGATCTTGTAGTGGGGCTACTGAACATCTGGTGTTGTGTGTGATCACGTAACTAATGCATGCAAGTTATTTTACCATACAGTATGTTAGAATATAAATAAAGGCTATTAGAAATCCCACTGTTCTGAAATAGCCACCATTAGCATTTTGTTGATTGTGTGCGTGTATGATTTCACAGAAATGAGGTCATAGCATATGCTTTTATTGTGGACACTTCCTGTCCCTTCTGCCACATTAGTACCTCCTTCTCATTTTGCTTCCAGGTAACTTATATTAAAACTTAGTCTATATCTCTCCACAATTTTTTTCTATACTTAGACAATCCTATATAATGCACACAAATATATTTACACACACATATATAAAAGAGGGTCTTTCTGTCATTGTCTGATGTTATGAAACAGTATATTATTTAACTAGAAAATGATATTATGTGACTTTACAACAATAATGAAGATAAGTTTATAAAAGTAAACCAAAGGTTAAATGAATTATTACTGCTGGTTTAGGGTTGCCAGATAAAATACAGAAAAGCCACTTAAATTAGAATTTCAGATAAATAGTGAAAAATTTTTCCGTATAAATATGTTCCATGTAATATGCTGGCCTACTAAAAAATTGGCTGGTGGCTCATGCCTGTAATCCCAGCACTTTGGGAGGCTGAGGTGGGTGGATCATAAGGTCAGGAGATCAAGACCATCCTGGCTAACACACTGAAACCCCTTTTCTACTAAAAATACAAAAAATTAGCTGGGCATGGTGGCATGCACCTGTAATCCCAGCTTCTTGGGAGGCTGAGGCAGGAGAATCACTTGACCATGGGAGGTGGAGGTTGCAGTGAGCCAAGATTACACCACTGCACTCCAGCCTGGGCGACAGAGTAAGACTCCATCTAAAAAAAAATTTTTTTTTAAATCATTGATCTGAAATTCTAACTTAACTGGGTGTCCTGTATTTTTAATTACTAAATCTGGTGACCTTATGCTGGTGAGATATATGAAAGTAGCCTCTTGTTTTACAAAGGTATTACATAAAAAGCATTTTGTCTTATATGTTCACCCTGATATAAGAAGCACTGAAGCAGCAACATATATATTATAGAATAAATATTGGTATGTGGAGAAAAAGGATCTTATAACTATTTCAGGATTACCATAGCATTTAAAAAATTCTCACCAAAATCCAGAATATACTTGAAATTTACCATCTGATGTATTCTCTTACCTCAGCATAAGCTTTGGCCCATGTACTCGCCAGCTGATGTAAATCTACTTCACCTGATTTCACAGCTTCCAGGGATGCTTCGGCATCTCTATCATAATCTCTGAGGGATTCCTCTTCTATAAACTGAGTCAGAACTTCTTTTAAGTCTGTTGCAGGGATATCAAATACCATCATCAGCAAAATCCAGGTATAAATAGGGAACATTTTACCTGGCTGAGAATTCCAATGTGAAATCTTATTTTTAAATTTTTATTTATTTATTTTCTTTACAGATGGGGTCTCTCTCTGTTACCCAGGCTGGAGAGTAGGGGCATGATCACAGCTCACTGAAGCCTTGACTTCCTGGACTCCAGTGATCCTCCCACTTCAGCCTCCAGAGTAGCTGGGACCAAAGGTACATGCCACCATGCATGGCTAATTTTTGTATTTTTGGTAGAGACAGGTTTTGCCATGTTGCCAAGCTGGTCTCAAACTCTTAAGTTCAAGTTTTCCACCTGTCTTAGCCTCCCAAAGAGCTGGGATTACAGGTGTGAGCCACCTTACCTGGACATGAAATTTTATTTTATCAAGCTGATACTCAATATAATCTCCAACTAAAATGAAACCAGCTTAGGGGATCATTTATCTAATTTCATGTTTATTTTTCTTTACTATTACAGGCTATTGCATAGAGAAAGGTCAAAAGTCTTATCTCTTATGTATACCCTTAATTATAACAAAGTAATGTTACTTTCTTAAGCCTGATAATTCAGTTTGAAGCCAAGTGAGTATGAGCACATAAAGAAAATGCTACAGATTTTAGGGGTCTGAACATAACTGTATTTAGATTAAAAACAGTTTTCCATGTAACTTTATAGGGTACATTGTTACATGCTTTGAAAGAGAAGAGGAATGACTATCTTATTAAAACATTTAACTCAGATCAGATTTGTTTTACAGACACCATTTAGAGAATGACATAATAGAAGAGTACTGAGAAAGAAGTTAGGACACCTGTGTTCTAGCTTTGGCTCTGTCACTATGTCTGTGACTTTAGATAGTGGTTCATAATCTTGAATGTTCATTAGAATCCCCTGGAGGCCTTATTGAAACTGACTGCCAGATGCTACCTCAGTTTCTGATTCAGCAGGAATGGGATGGAGCCTGAGAATTTGCATGTCTAACAAGCTCACAGGTGATGCTGTTGCCAGAAGCCATATTTCAAGAACCACTGCCTTAGGTAAATAATTTAACCTCTTTATGTCCCAGATTCCTTATTTGTACAATATGACTGGGTTATAAGGTTTCTAGGGTCTCTTGTAACTCTAACCTACGATCTAACATACTCTGAAATTTAAATTTTTCCTAGACTGTGAAAAAGAACACAGACCTCTAAAAATGGTTTAATACATATCACTTTATGAAAGTAATTTAGGTAAGCAAAGACTATTCAAAAATTAGTACACGTTCTGTTCTATGGCATCTCAGAAATTAATGAGCAGATTATTAAAAGGGTAACCAATCTAGTGCTACAATTCTATAACACCACAATTAGTGATAGCTGAACTGCCTTATGACTTCACTCAACGAAATTCAAAGAGCTCCTCTAGTCCAAACTTTGTAACTAATTTTTCATTATAAAATCAAATTTTTATACTTTACAAACAACTACCAGAGTTACAGGAAAAAACACTCAATAAAAGAAAGCTCTGAGGAAGTGTATTGATTCTTGGAATCAGTTACTATTTTATGGCTGTTTCCAAAGCTTCTTAGGTTTATGCTTTCTAATATGAAACTTCTAATGACAAATACTGTTGAAAATAATAAAGTGGTATTACCTAAAAAAAAAAAAATCAGTCCTCACCTTTTTCTATAAAGCACGGTAAATTGTGCAGCTGCATCAGACATCCATGCAAATGACTGGCATTCTCTTGAATAGGAAATCTGAGTGGCACTCTCAGTTCTAAGCACTGACTCCTTACTTTAAATTCATACACTAATTCTCTCTCTCTACTGAAGAATCTTTCTCTGTTTTTCTTCATATTCTTTGACAGGATTTCTATAGAACTAACAAATAAGCAGTAAGTTATGAGTCCATAAAGATATTATGTTTCATTATTGCTGTCCCACTTCTAAGACAACATTCCGCCATTCAAGAGATTTTATCTGTGTGACTATGAACCAATTATTCTAGTTTTTCCCAAGTCTTATCCCTGTACTCCTGTCTTCATGATGAAAACAAAACAAATGAAAAAACAAACAAAAAAACCCACTTTGTTTTAAACTTGATTTAAGAAAAAAAAATATGGCCATAAAGTACTTTATATTCCAAGGCAGGGTTCTCAACAACAAGGAAAGACCATGAGGAGAAGAGCAGAGAGAATTCTTAGGGAGAGCTCATGGGTGGGAAAATACAAAGCTTATGAAACAGTTCCTAAAAGAAAGTCAGAGAAACAGATCAGGGACCAAGCAGTGATCCTGGAGAACTTAGAGACTGTGGTCATGAGATCTGATTAAGGGAAAGGGAGTAAGAAAGTGTTAGAAAGATTTCCATGTGGGAAGAACATATACAGAAAATAGAGGGTACAGGACCTTGACTTCCACCCCAAAGAGTGCCAAAGGTAAACTAGACACTATTAAGAAAGAAAATCTAGTTAAAGGCGGTAAGAATCAACACTGATTAAAAATTTATTTATTCATCAGCCTTGTAACTGGACTCCCTATGGCTAGGCTTTCTCTATCAAATAAGTTATTACATTATTTTCTACACTGAAGTTATAGTAATCTTATTTTATTTATTTATTTATTTATTGAGATGGAGTTTCGCTCTCGTTACCCAGGCTGGAGTGCAATGGCGTGATCTCAGCTCACTGCAACCTCCATCTCCTGGGTTCAGACAATTCTCCTGCCTCAGCCTCCTGAGTAGCTGGGATTACAGGCATGCACCACCATGCCCAGCTAATTTTTTGTATTTTTTGTAGAGAAAGGGTTTCACCATGTTGACCAGGATGGTCTTGATCTCTTGACCTCGTGATCCACCCGCCTTGGCTTCCCAAAGTGCTGGGATTTCAGGCTTGAACCACCGTGCCCAATTTAATTTTATTTATTTTTCTGAAACAGAGTCTCCCTCGGTCGCCCAGGCTGGAGTGCAGTGGTGCGATCTTGGCTCACTGCAACTTCCACCTCCCTGGTTCAAGCAATTCCCCTGCCTCAGCCTCCTGAGTAGCTGGGATTACAGGCGTAGGCCACCACGCCCGGCTAATTTTTTTGTATTTTTAGTAGAGACGGCGTTTCACCAGGTTGGCCAAACTGGCCTCGAACTCTTGACCTCACGCAATCCACCCGCCTCGGCCTCTCAAAGTGCTGGGATTACAGGCGTGAGCCACCGCGCCTGGCCCATAATCTCCTTTTAAAAAAGGAATCTACTTATCTGATCATGTTGTTCATCTGCTTAAAAACTTTTTATGACATTCCATTGGTCTTAGGATAAAATGTAAACTCCTTACGCCAGTTTACAATGCCCCTACTTGTATTTCCGCTCTTCTCTCAGAAACTGCACCTCTCCTTCCTAACACACAAATTCACAAATTTTATTTTCCAGCCCTTCAGAACTTCTGTCAATACCAAACTTTTCTTTCCATGCCAAATCTTTTTGAATGTCTTTTCCTCTGCCTAGAGCACTCTTAACACTAATCTTAATTTCCTTGGATAGCAACTGCTAATTCTTCAGGTCCCAGTTTAGCCCCTCGGAAGACTTATTGAACTCCCTAAAACTGGATTGAGTCCCAACAGGCTCTCAGATTAGTCTGGATTTATTTGAATCGTGGCACTTATCATGCTCTATTTTTTACTTTTGCTAGAAAACAGTCTTCTTGAAGTGAAGTTGAACCAGACACAAAAGCTCTGGTTCAACATATAGACGTGTGTTTCAAGAAACCGATAATTTTAGTGCTTTCTCCTCTCACTCTTTTTAAGACTTATGGTCTATCCAGAGCTTTGTGTCAGTTTTAGGAACCATGAAATCTAGGAAGGTTTCCCATAAGAAAATGGGCTGAGAGGAGGGCTGGACCAAAGCCAACAGAGCAGAGGCTGTGAGGCTCACATTAGTCAGGGAAAAGGAAGGCAGATGGTCGAGCTAAGGAACGTCAGCTGGGTGAGGAGACTAACCCCTCTGCAACGGGAGTCAGTCTGAAAGGGCTTCCTCACTCTCGGTTCTGGGCTTACCTCACCTAGTTCCGAAGTCCTGAGCCGTCCGTTCATTCGAGCTGTCAAGTTGTCTAGCCCCAGGAAACCAGGTGGTTTACTGACTTATTTTTACAGCCCGCGGATCCGCCACCGCAGATTTGCCACATTATTTTCTAGTTCCTGGCATCTTGTAGAAAATGTCTCAGTCCAAGTGCCCCTTTTTCCAACCTGATTCAATTTAACCATTTTAAAAGTGCAAGAAAATGTATTTCTACTGTTATTCTGTATTTCAGAGACAACAAAAACCCGCCATTGTGACGAAAGTGCAGAGACAAAGCACAAACTCGGCTCTGGTGGACCGGATACGGAAAAGTGGTGCATTGGAAGGGCGGGAGCAAATTCGCTTTCCTAACTGCGCTTGTGCATCCTTCAAGCATGGCTGGTGGTGATTGGACGACGGGTAGCAGGGGGCAGAGGGTACCGATGTCTGGTTTTGAGCAGCAGTTGAAACCGCTACTGCAACCAACAAGAACTTGAGAACTGTAAATATCAAGTCTTGAAAGGGATCATGGTGCGGCCTGTAAGGTGGGTAGTTCCTGACATTCGGTGGGGGTGGGAAGAAAACTTAGGGGCAATACATGAGACTAAGGGAAAAGGACCGACTAAGTTCAGATTGCAGCGGTGGTAGGGGTAGGATGGCCGGTTATCGAGAATTCAGTCTCCAGTGATACCTGTTGCTCAGAAGTATCCTAGCATCGTAGCTTTTTCCTTCTCTTTGCCTTCCTTCAACCAGCCATTGCAGTTTCTTTTATCAAGACCTTGTAATGTTAGCGTTTGAACAGCACTTTACATTTCACCGAGCGCCCAATTTTGTGTTATTTTAGTTGTTCATCACTGTAGTTATTTAATATAGAAAGAGTAAACATTCCTGTTTTATTGATTTAACATTTCTACGTATAGAGAGTAAGTTACCTGAGTCATACTGCCCAGTAAGTGGCAGGGCAGTACTCAAACCTAACTCATCACACTGCAGATCGCCTGTGCTTTCCATTACAGTATTAGAAACGATTCCTCTATTTACAGCTGAGTACCATGGAAGCCTACGATTAGCCATTCTTAGTAAAGTTATTGAACATATTTATTTCTATAATGTATGAATTGCTGGAGGTTACATTCTACTGGGAGGTGAGGTTAGGGGCCAAAAATAAGCATCGAAATATGATAGAGTGCAAAGGAGCAAAGCACTACTTTAAATATAGTAGTTATTTTGTGCCTCTCTGAGGCGATAATACATGCACTGAGTCATGAATCAGGGTAGAGGGAAGAGGAGCCAAAGCCCCATACTTGACTATGTTTTAGGGACAGTCTAAAGCTGTAGGATTAACAAGCAGTGGGGAGAATTGTAGGGGATTGGGCCAGAAAAATACGTGCCAGAACAGATAGGGTCTTGTAAGTCTTAGAAAGGAGTTTAGGTTTTGTTTTAAGTCAATGGGAAGTCAGTGGACGGTTTTAAGTAGGGGAGAGAAATCTAAGTTTGCTTTTATAAAGGTCACTGGCTGCTTTTGGAGAATAAATGATGGATGATGGGGTGACCAGAATGGGAGCAGGAAAATCAGGCTATTATATCATTGGAGAGCAGTTTGGGATAGGGTATCATCAGTGGACATGGAACGGAACAGATGAATTTGAGATGTGTTTTTGAGGCACTGCAGACAGAACTTGCCAATGAAGTAGATGCACAGGTCAGGGAAAGAATCAGAGATGACTCCACAGTAGTTTTGGCTTGAGGTACAGAATGGATGATCTTTGTATTAATTAAGATAAGGAAGACTAGGAAAAGGAATGAATGGGTCAAAAGGTGTGAGGGATCAAGATTTCTGTTTTGAACATGTTGAATTTGAAATGGGCTTTAAGCATTCAGGCAGCGAAGTCATAATCCCATTGTATGGAACAGCAGTTGTTAAAGTATGTTCTGCAGACTTCTGGGAGTCCCTGGAAATTTCTCTAGAGGTCTATGAGATCAAAATTCTTTATAACAATACTAAGATATGATTTGCCTTTTTCATCACTTTTGTCATTTGCGCTGCGGTGATGATAAAACTGCTGGCACCTCAGAACAATTAAGGCAGTGACAGCAAATTGTACTACTAGTCTCTGCATTGTTTACTGCCATACTCTCAAGAGTAAAAAAAAATTCAGTTAAGAATATGCTTGATGAAGTAGTGAAAATTATTATATTCATTATAGCTGAACCCCTGAGTATACTTTTTAAAAATAGGCTGATTTTATTTTACTATTATTAGAGTTCAGAATTTCTAAAGGGGTTTTCATATCTTATTCAGCTCTAAATTCTTTAACTCTGAAGAAGAGTAATGTGAGTGTATTTTTTATTATTTTGTGTGAAAAAATGGGAAGTATACATAAGCACTTCTACATACTGATGCATGCTAGTTATCTCAAGGAAAAGCACTTGTGAGATTGTTTCGGTTGTGAGCTGAGCTTATCTTTCTCATAGAACATTATTTTTACTTGAAAGAACAAACAGCTGACAAATTAGGTTATTCACATTTGGACATTTGGCAAAAGATAGAAATAAAAACTAGAAAAACATTATACGTGCCTAGTGCCTAGAGGAGGGAGGAAGAAAATTATTTTTCACTTCGAATATCATTTTCTTCTAATGTCCTCTAAAGTAGTACAGGTTGAATATCCCAAATTTGAAATGCTAAAAAATTTGAAGCTTTTGGAGTACCTACATGACACTCAAAGGAAATATACATTGGAACATTTCAGATTTTAGATTTTCAGATTTGGGATGTTCAACTGGTAAGTTTATAATGCAAATATTCCAAACTCTGAAAAAATCCAAAATTCAAAACATTTCTGGTTCCAAGCATTTGCATTTCAGGTGAGGAATACTTAGCCTGTATAAAGATTCATCTTAGGTGGGAGGAACAAGGTCACTCACCATTTTTAAGTGTCCATTGCATAAAAACATTATTTGGTATTGTGGAGAGATTGATAAAAAAAGAAAGTAGCTTTTAGTGTCAAGAAATTTGTAATCAGTAGGGAAGATAGAATGCACACACAAAACAGAAGAACACAAACAACGGGAACTTAGAAATGCCCAATAGCAATTAAACAGTATAGAAATTATAAGTGTTAATTATATGGATTATTCTTACTTAATAAGTTATCTGAATTTTTTTCCTTTATCATATAATTGAAAAGCCAACAATACCCAGATATATCAGGTATAGTTGTAACTATTTTAGCTAATGATAAATCCCTGCAGTAAAATACAAATCATGTTTTAGATTTAAATGTTCTTACGAGAACCTAAACACATTTTCATTTATTCAAGACTGTTAATAGCCTTAAGTAATAGAGGTGAGAAATTAACATTTGTGTTAATGAGAAAATTCTGTTTTTGTCACAGACATAAGAAACCAGTCAATTACTCACAGTTTGACAACTCTGACAGTGATGGTAAGTAAAGCTTCTTATTTTTGTTTTAAAGATTTGGAAACTAATTTCCTCAGAATTTATATGACATAGATAGCTCAAATACTGACTGAGCTGCCCAATTGCATATGAGGTAGGTCTGGAAAGATAGTTTTATAAGCATTTTGGATAATTATGCTGATAATTACACTGAAAAAGATTATGTTGGTAAGTGATAAATGAACAGGGCCAGGTGAAAAGTCTTTTTAGATCTGAACTACTCTAGATCTATAGTTATCACATTGAGGTTTGTCTCCTGTCTCATCCCCAAAGAATCTCTATTAATTGTAACATAAAACAAGACCTTGAAGAAAGGTTAGGCTTATGCCTTTTGAACATTAGTCCCATATGTTTACTTGACTCTGCTATGATTGGAAAGTTGAGACATTCATTATATTCATTATATCTAACATTGCATTAGATTATGTTATACGTTGAAATGGATTTAATATTTCTTTCTTAGACCAGTAGAGTTTTCTGTAAGTCAAAGATTTAGTAAGTCTTTGGTTTGAAGCAGTCTGTTTTTGCCTAGAGCACAGCCTTAACTGTATCTGCCACTTGGGAAAAAAGTATAGAATACAACCTCTAGCTTTTATTATTAGTTTATAAGTAACAGTGTGTCACCAGATACTTATAAACTGCCAGGTGTGTAGTAGGTGGGGGTGGCAGCAGGTGGAGGGAGTCATAAATTATCCTATTTATGGGGAAGCATATGAGACAACAAGTATTAATGCTTGCTAAGCATGTAATTAAGACTACATAGACCCTGAAGGTATGCATGTATGTGTTGTGTACGTGTTGAAAAGCCACAGCAGTTTTTTGTTGACAGTCAAGAGAAGAACTACAACAGTTCTGAGGATTGGTAGGACAGAAAAACCTGTGAGAAACAGTAATTGACTGGAAAAGAACATTCTTTTGCCAGAAAATAAGAAGTTACTGTGGTAGGGTCATAGGAAGATTGTTATGGAAAGACAAAATACTACTATTGCAAAAATCCTCAAATAGGAGCTATTTTCTCTTCCCCCATGTTGCTTCTTATTTTCTCTAGCATGGTTAATATACTAGAAATAGGTAATGGACATTTTCTTTTTTTCTTTTTTTGAGACAGTCTCACTCTTGTTACCCAGGCTGGAGAGCAATGGTACAATCTCGGCTCAATGCAACCTCCGCCTCCCAGGTTCAGGTGATTCCCCTGCCTCAGCCTCCTGAGTAGCTGGGATTACAGGCATCCACCACCACGCATGGCTAATTTTTATATTTTTTAGTAGAGACAGGGTTTCACCATGTTGGCCAGGCTGGTCTTGAACTCTTGACCTCAAGTCATCCACCCACCTTGGCCTCCCAAAGTGCTGGGATTACAAGCGTGAGCCACCGTGCCTGGCCCAGGTAATGGTCTTTGAAAGAAGATATTTGATTACATTGTGAAGTTCCCATAAAAAATAAGTTATTTCCATTTCTCAATGTGATTAAATTCTATAATTTTTCTAACGGCTTTACAGGTTTTTAATCATTTTTTCTTTGACATTTCTATGCTGTCTTAATTGCTTTTGCAGTTTTTAGTGAATTGGTTTTTGATAGACTGATATTTTTAAATATAAAGGCCACCAAAACAAAGAAAAGTCTAAATAGATGAATAAGAATAAAGATAAACAGAATACTAACAATGATTTTTAAATTGTGGAAATTAAACAATTTGCCTAGCCTATAAAAACTTGAACACACAGTGTAATTAATTTCATTTACTAAGAAAATAATCTTTTTCTTTTGATTTTAATTCACACATCAATAGATGATTTTGTTTCTGCAACTGTACCTTTAAACAAGAAATCCAAAACAACACCTAAGGAGTTAAAACAAGATAAACCAAAACGTAACTTGAACAATCTCCAGAAAGAAGAAATCCCAGTATGAGAGAAAACCCCTAAAAAAAGGTGAGAGGTAAGACATACAGTAAATATATGATATTAGGTGTGTTAATTTTAAAGAGACCCAGATTCAAACCCTTGATTTAAATTAGAACTTGAACAGTCATAGGTCTTATTTTACTAGGTGCATGTCAGAAAACAGGATGTATTGTTAATTTTTTTCTGGCTTTCTGACTTAAAAAAGAAATTCACAAACATATAAGGAAATACTATTTAAATATTAAAACGATAATGACTGTGGAATTTAGAAGTTATGATTGGTTTTGACAGGACCCAGCACTTGTCTCTGAAGTCCTCAAATCATACAAGACTACTTTCTTAAAAACGACATTTGCGAGGACAGCTTCCATGTATTTTTTTTTTTTTTTTTTGCAGAAAAAGATGTCTTCTCCCTATGTTTCTAAGATTTGTCCAGCAGTCATAAGTTCCCATAGTTTCTGGACTAATCATGGAATTTCATTAGATAGTGCCAAGAGGGAGAAAGGAGTGAAGGACGTCCTTAGAGACCCAAAACTTGCAGTATGGAGAAGAGATGGACAGAAGAGGAATACTAACAAATGGAACATGGCATAATGTTTTACCGCTACAAGTTTCTCTATGAAGAGTTAGTTAGCATGGAGAAACTTACCTCATGTCATGCTCTTTTTTGGTTTTTGTTTTTGAGTTTCTTGTATTGCATTTTAAATACATTGAAAAAGGAACCCACACATGGCAGAAAATATTTATAAATCAGATAACTGATAACGAACTATATCCCGAGTATATACAGTACTCTTAAAACTCAACAGTAAAAAGACTAACAACACAATTTAAAATATGCAAAAGATTTGCATAGACTTTCTCCAGAGAAGATTCACAAATAAGCAGTAAACACACGAAAAAGATGCTCAACATCATTAGCTGTGAGGGCAATGCAAATCAAAATCAGAATGAGATAATACTTCCTACCCACTAGATGACTTAACAAAAAAGACAAGAATATGGAGAAATTTGAACTCTCATATATTGTTGGTGGGAATGTAAAATGGTATAGTCAAATTGGAAAATGGCTTAGCAGTTCCTCAAAAATATTAAACATAGAGTTATTATATGATCCGGCCTAGGTATGTATCCAAGAGAAAGGAAAACATATGCCCACACAAAAGCCTGTACATGAATGTTCAGAGCAACATTATTCATAATAGCTAAAAAAAAAATGGAGGCAATCCAAATGTCTTATCTGCTAATGAATGGAAAGTAAAATGTGGTATTTACAAAACAGAATATTATTCAGCCATAGAAAGAAATGACTGCCAATAACTGATATATACTGCAATGTGGATGAATCCTGAAAACATGATTCTGAGTGAAAGAAGCTAGATGTACAGGCCACATATTCTATGATTTCATTTGCATGGAATGTTCAGAATAGGCAAATTCATAGAAACAGAAAGTAGATTAATGGTTGCTAGGAGCTGGGAGGGTAAACAGGAAGTGAATGCATGGGCATGGGGTTTCTTTTTGGGGTAATGATGTTCTGAAATTAGATAGTGATGGTAGTTTTACAACTCTCTGAATATACTAAAAAACTGCTGAATTACACACTTTAAAAGGTAAACTTTATGATATGTGAATTATATCTCAAGAAAACTGTTATTCTAAAACAACTAATTATTTAAGGTACATCTCAGTGCTTCCTCCTTTATGTAATTTTTCCTTATCTTGCTTTCTTTGATGTTTTTTTCCTTTTATACTCCACAGCATTTTTGACCAATTTGAATAGGACTTACTATAATCTGCCTTTTATAGGATAATTATTAGCATGTCTTATTTCTTCACCCTCCTCCTTAAATTGCAGACTTCTTGAAGGTACTTTTAGTATTCCAGCTAGTGTAGTGCCTTGTATAAAGTAAGTGATGGTAAAATATTTGTTAAAGTCTGTGTTGGGAGGAACAGATGTTAAAAAATAATAATAATTTTAACATAGGAGCCATAATATCTGCTAAAGGGAAGTGGATGAGGTCAAGGAAGAGTTCTAAGTGGAAGTGATGTTTGGACCAAGTCTGTTTTGGGTTGAGTAAGTGCTTCCCACCTGGACAGACCTGATAGTAAGGTGACACATTACAATGAAAGGGAACTGTCACTGCAGAGGCACATGCTCCTCCCAATTTAGACTTCTTGTTCTGTATATAACATGACATAGTGACATTTTAGAGTCTTATCATCAAAGGTCTATTAGTGATAATGATTGTTTAAAAACATTTTTGTGAAGTTAGCAATTCTTAAATAATAATTTAGGAAAATCTCGAACTTTGCTCTTTAGTTGAGACTGATATTTTGAAAAACTCATTATTATTTGTGTCTATTTTAGGATGGCTTTCGATGACAAGCTCTCCCAGAGAGCTTTTGCACTAGCTTTATCAGTGAAGGAACTCCAACAGTCACCACTAATGTGCAGAAGTCTCAAGATAAAAGTAACTTTATTTTCTATATATCTCCCTTTAAAACCTTCTTAATGCTTTTATAACTATTTCTTTGGGTGTGCCTTCACAGAAGAAAGAGTAAAATATAACTACTTCGCACTATAAATAGATCCATTTGCAGAGGGTACAACTGGATTCAGTTCTAAATTCAGCTGCCTAAATCTCATACAGACATACATCTCTGCTTAACACCCAGAGTAAGCTTGAGGACATGGACTATGAGTCTGAATGTTCAAATTGTGTGTTAGTATACAGTGAACATTTAATTTCTCCATCAAACGAATTGTTCTTTACAGTCCTAACAGTCCATGTCCTTTTTTTCCAGATCAGTTGAACATGCCTTAAACATGGTAATTTATAATACTTACAATGATCATAGTTATTGATTTGGTTAGCAAGCTCAGTAGACTTAAGAGGTGGCTTCTGGATTTCTCTGTTGGTTTTCTCCTTTGATTTTTTTGGCAACTATGCAGCAGATCATATATTAATATTCTAGAGAGGCAGAAAACATTATTTCTGAAAAAAATACTCAAACTGCTTAAATGCTTTTTGGCTTCAAGTTTTTATGTTGGGGGATATTTTAGCTTATTATCTTATTTAGGGATGTATGTGTGTCTTTTTTTCTTTGTTTTCTAAATCAGTACTGCCTCCTTATTTATTTATTTATTTGAGACAGGGTCTCGCTCTTGTCACCCAGACAATAATACAGTGGCATGATCATGGCTTAGTATAACCTTGACCTCCTGGGCTCAAGCAATCCTCCTGCCTCAGCCTCCTGAGTAGCTGGGACTACAGGCATGTGCTACCATGCCTGGCTATTTCTTATTTTGTAGAGAGGTGTCTCAATATGTTGCTCATACTGACCTCAAACTCACAGCCTCAAGCAGTCTTCTAGCCTCAGCCTCCCAAAGTGCTGGAATTACAGGCGAGAGTCACCTTGCCTGGCTGCCTTCTCTTTAAAAAGAAATGAGAGTTTGATTAGGAAGACTTTTAGTAACCAAGAATCAAAGAAACATCAAAAGAGAATTACATCACAATGTAATCATGAATTACATTTAAAATTGAGGCACTGAAATTCATCTCTTTCTTTTAAGACATTATAGAATGTATAAGGGGAGTTCCTTAGAAGTATTAATATTATACTACTTCTTATTAAATAATCCACTTTGTAGCATTGGAATTTAATAGTACCAATTATAATGTCTTAAAGTCCTCTTAAAATGCTTTGGATTTTTTAAGGTTATTATAATGATTGGTGAGTTCTTAGGTTAGTAAAAGCATGGATTTGCCTACACAGAATTGATAGTTAATATCGAATGACCATTTCCTGTGCATTGGACACAAGAATAAGCAATTTCCATGTGAGATCCACGTTTAGTCTTCTGTAATACCACTATGTGAGATACTATTTTTATCTCCATGTTATAGATCTTCCTCATGAAGTTTTAGGATAAGCAACTTGCCCATGGTCATATAGCCAGTTTACATGGTAGAGCCTGAATTTAAACCTAAGTATGTTAGATTTCAGAGCCCAGACTTATGACCTGTCATGTTAACCTCTCCAGATAAAATTATTCTGCTAGTTCGAGTTTGGGATCATTTATCTATATCAAAATGCTATTACATTTTAGTACTAATTTTTCTATTTCTAGACATTATTTGATTGAGATATACCTGAATTTTCTTCCTTATTCATTATATTTAGGTGCTGAAAAACATGTCAACAGTAAAATAGAAGCAATGAATAAGTCTCCTCATATCTCTAATTGCAGTGTAGCCAGTGATTATTTAGGTAAGTGAAATTAATAATAATTTTTTAATCAACAATGCTGTTTTTCTGACTTTTGTTTAAATTGATGAAATTGTGGCTAGAAACAAGTTCTTGAAATTTGTCAAGGCTCTCTTGATGTCATGGCCTTTATTTCTTTGCATTTTATTCTATTCTCTCGTACTGCAGACACACATTCTTCCCTGAAGGGTCATAACTACCCATGGCTTCTAGTTGGAGCAACTGATCTTTGAAGAAAGGGGCTGCATCTTCCTAGTGCTAGTTTGAAAATTTTGGGGGAAAGATTATCTCTGTTTGGGTCTTGGATTTATCCCTAAAACTAAAGTTTGTTCCCAGGGTGCTGATGCAGAATGGTTGACCCAGATTGGGCTAGTAAATAGCCTTATTACTAGAAGCAGGGGAGGGGTGAACCCAGGTGAATAAAAACAATAGCTATAATAGAGTTTGCTCTGCAGTTCTTGAAATATCAGCTGTCACAGAAAGTTTTCCTTTGATTTTTATGCCTCTCCTGAAGATTTGGATAAGATTACTGTGGAAGATGATGTTGGTGGTGTTCAAGGGAAAAGAAAAGCAGCATCTAAAGCTGCAGTACAGCAGAGGAAGATTCTTCTGGAAGGCAGTGATGGTGATAGTGCTAATGATACTGAACCAGACTTTGCATCTGGTAGGTTTTATCCTGCTTCAAAATTAATTCTATGGGAATTCAGTCCAAAAAGTTCTTGGAAGCCATTAATTATGCAAAGCATTGTGTTAAACCTTTGGGGTGTGCAAACTTCAGGGACACACAGAACAGTTAAATTCAGTGGTAACATTTGGGGAAAAAGTTTTTTCTAGGAGTTAACCTTTAAGCTATGCCTTGAAAAATGAGTAGCATTTCAACAAACTAAAGGTGTAAAGTAGCATTTCTGACTGATAGAAAGGCATTACCCATGGAAGAGACAAATGCTCATACAGAAGTTGAGTGAGGCTTGCTGGGACGAACATGGAAGAAGCTCAAGAGGGAGGCTGGTACTAATCACGGAGAGTCTCAGAAGTACTCTAAGAAGTCTAGACTTTTTTATCTATAGATAGTAGAAATTCATGAATTATTCTGAGGCAGAAGTGATATGAAAGCTATAATTTATTATGATGGTTTTTAGACTCATTTAGAAATTGGGCAAATCGAAAGTGTAATGACCTTGACAGAGATACAGTAATTAAAAATTCAAATTAATAAATTCATAAATTTAGGCCAAATCAGATACCTTATTTTAGATTTTGATATACTATCAATGAACAATAAAAGATTTGTTCATCATCACCTATTCAAATAATATTTGAGTGTTTTCTGTGTGCACTATATTCTAGATTCTAGGGATACAATAGTGAACAAAACAAACAGCTCCTCTCCTTGTGGAACAAAGGAAATGCTAAGGGGGAGGTGGGGAGGGATAGCCTGGGGAGAAATGCCAAATGTGGGTGAAGGGGAGAAGAAAAGCAAAGCACACTGCCATGTGTGTACCTACACAACTGTCTTGCATGCTCTGCTCATGTACCCCAAAACCTATAATCCAATAAAAAATTTTAAAAAAAAAGAGTGTTTTGCATTTATTTTACTTCGGGAGGACCTGAGAGACAGGAAAATGTAAAGACACTTTTTGATTGCCAACATGATGCTCAAGGAAATACTCATTTGAGCATTTTGGATTTCTGCAGTTAGAATGCCCAACTGGATATAAAGCAAATGTTCCAAAATCCAAAAGAATTCTGAACTCTGAAACATATCTGATCCCAAGCACTTCAGATAAGGGATATTCATATATCCAAAGTAATTGAAAGCAGGATCTGAGAGAGATATTTGCATACCCATGTTCATAGCAGCATTATTCATAATAGCCAAGAAGTGGAAATAGCCCCCAAAGTGACATTTTAGTTTTCCCCCTGCATTCACTTGCCCTGGATGAGAATAGAAAGGACCATGTGTGACCTTCATTAATGAAAGAAAAGAGAAAATTGCAGAGAAGATAAGTCTTTTCTCTAATGATTCCCAAAATCCATAACTGACGTGTTTGAGCCTTCCAGATTTTCCTCTATGGGATGCTAATGACTTGGAATTTTGGGAACTCCAACTCCCCATCTCTAATTTTATTTAAATTGCTTTCTCAGTTGACTAACAAAGATTAGTTGGACCCCATTTCTGAACAAGCTAGTTAAACAGAAATGTAGCCAGCTTCTACTATTTATCCTCTAGGGCCAAGAAAAGAATCCTTAAGACTTCTAAGTTACGGAACACATGCAATATCAGAACAGTGGGATACACAGAAAGTTTTGTTCTACATTATCTATTCTGAGAATTAGGGGAAACTTCCTTCACTACTTACCCTCTTTGAACCTCTTTGAAGGCTCTTGGGATTCCTTGAATTTTCACGCTAAATTTATAACAGGCTTCATGTGATCTGCTGGCCTATTTTGGGCTAATTCTGTATAGCACAGTAACCATTATGTAAGTATGTGAGTTGATTACTCTATTTTTAAATTTTTGTGTGGGAACAATGATAGAATAAGGAAATTGCAATTTGGAGATCATAATGACATTGTTTTTTGTTCTTTTTTTGTTCTGTTTTTTGAGATAGAGTGTTGCTCTGTCGTGCAGGCTGAGTGCAGTGGCACGATCTCGGCTGACTGCAGCCTCCACCTCTTAGGTTTAAGCAATTCTCTTGCTTCAGCATCCGAGCTGGGACTACAGGCATGTGTCACCACACCCCAGCTAATTTTTGTATTTTTAGTAGAGATGGGGTTTTGCTATGTTGGTCAGGCTGGTCTTGAACTCCTGACCTCCAGTGATCCACTTTGGTCTACCAAAGTGTTGGGATTACGGGTGTGAACCACAGTGCCCAGCCCATAAATGACATTGTTGATTTAGGTAAAGGTCATTAGTGGAAGGTTGATGAGGATCTTTACAATGGTAAATTCAGGCTGGCATCAACTGAACCACCTAAAACAGGGACAGCCACACATTTTATGACTTCGGATATGATGTAATATGAAGTACAGAGCTATGAAGTACATTCTTGCCAAAACAAAAGGTGAGCCTGAATCCAGTCAAGCCTTGAGAGCAGAATTCCAGCTCACATAAAATACAAGAATATGGCTGGGCACAGTGGCTCATGCCCATAATCCCAGCACCTTAGGCGGCTGAGTTGGGTGGATCACTGGAGGTCAGAAGTTCAAGACTAGCCTGCCCAACATGGTGAAACCCCATCTCTACTAAAATACAAAAATTATCTGGGCATGTTGGTACATGCCTGTAATCCCAGCTACTCAGGAAGCTGAGGCAGGAGAATTGCTTGAACCTGGGAGGCAGAGGTTGCAGTAAGCCAAGATCATGCCACTGCACTCTGGCCTGGGTGACAGAGTACGACTTCATCTCAAAAAAAAAAGCAGGAATAAGTTAAACGACACCATGAGCAAGAAATCAGACAAATCCAGAACTTAGGAGAGTCTGCAGGACAATTGACCCAACTGCTTCAGCAAGTCAGGGAAGACAGGGAAAAAATACTGCTCTATATTAAAAGAGATTAATACAGACTGAATAGAAGATGATACCAAGAAACTACTGTTAGTATTGCTAGATGTGGCAATGGTATTGTTATGTAAGAAAATGCTCATTTTTTTAGAGATACATTCTAAAGTATGTAGGAATGTAATGACATGATACCTTGGATTTATTTTAATAAACTACAAAAAGGGAAGAGAAGAGAAGAAGAAAAGAGAGATGGATGAAACAAATGGAGCAAAATGTTGACAACTGTTGGATCTGGGTGGTGGTTTATTACTGTCTACTGTGGTATAGGTTTTTAAATTTTAGGTGATTTTTATTTCACAGAGATTATTTCATATAGATAGGTTGATATTAGTATGTGGGGATAATAGCGGCTATCTCTGAGTGGCGAGATGACAGTAGATTTTCTTTAATAAAGTTTTGTATGGTCTACATTTTTTACAATAAGCATGTACTGTTTATTTTTTATTTTATACATTTTTTGCTTTAAGTATTTTCTGCAATAAGCATGTTCATACTATTAAAAATGTAAGAAAGTTTTATATGAATATAGGACTAGCCCTATTTACACTTAGTTTTCAGAGTTTATTTACAAGGAATGGTTTTCTGATCCTAACCTCCTCAAAAAATAGAATGATAATTGCTTAACTATCAGATTAGGACATGTTTTTTCCAGTGCATCTGTAGCACTTTCAAAATTAGATCACTGACTTATTTTTTTCTTAGGAAGGGCAGAAAAGCCTTTTTGAGAAATAAAAGTTTGTCCCAAATGAAATCAGCTCTAGGATTATCTGTTAAGATTGTTGTGTATGGTTATCTCAATTCTCAATTGGTCTATTCCAGAATGTTAAAATTTATGTGATTAAGGGAAGGCTCACTCTTAACATAAATGCATTGTTTTGAAAGATTAGCATTGTCATACCCTACCATTCTTTTCCAAAGTTACTGAGTTAAAGTGCTAAAATCTGAAGTAAAGATTACTGATGGGAAATTTATAGTGATAATGGTAATAGCAAACAATTATATTTTGCTTGGTATATGCCAGATGTTATTCTAAACGCTTTGTATATATTAACTAATTTAATCCACACAACAAGCCTGTGCTGGAGGTTTATGGTTATCCCCATTTTCTAGGTGAGGAAACTGAGGCTCAATGAAGTTAGTGACCTGTCCGAGGATTCAAACCCAAGGCACCCACAATGTCAGCTGCAGTGTTCTGCGACTGGAAACAGTGCAGCACAAAGGTGCCTAAAATCTGCTGCCAAAGCTGTGGATAAAGTTAAGGCAACAGAGTCCTGACTTTTTAGAGCAAAGATGAAGTATGTAATCTTCTGTTTTAGGTGGAGATTCTGAGGATGATTCTGGTTTTGGTGAGAGCAAGGATAAGGATGAAGAATTCTCTATGAGAAAAAGTAAAGTTAAAGAAATTAAAAAGAAAGAAGTGAAGGTAAAATCCCCAGTAGAAAAGAAAGAGAAGAAATCTAAATCCAAATGTAATGCTTTGGGTAAGCTTGGTCCAAAACACTTAATTTTATAAAGGCAATGTATGTGGTTTATTTGCTGTATTTTTCTTATCTTTGCCTTTTTCTCTTTAACATTTTCCTAATGTTCATTTCTTGTTAAAATATGTAAAGGGAAGGTAGGGGTGGAGAAGGGTGACAAGCAGATAAGAATGCAGAGTCCACTGCCTGTGCTAGCACTTATTACCTGACCTCGCTTTGGTACTCATGGCCGCTCTCTGTTGTCACCTGCATTCTACAGTGAAAGACTGGGTCTCAGAGAGGTTCAATAATTTGTTGGAAATCTTACATCTAGTAAGTGAGGGGCTAGAATTTGAACCCATGTTTGTCCATTCAGTGTCTAAGCTGTATCTCGGACCACATTTTCTCCAGGCAAAACAGGGAAGTTTGCATGATTCTAATTTTTTGCTTTTGTGCTTACTTAGGCTGATTTGAGAGCTCTTTTGCCACATATAAGAGCTTCGGTCACCTTAAAGAGCATGTTGCTGAATACTTACTAAGAATTAAATGAGAATTAAGTACTGACTGAGTTATATTCTTCTCTGTCCTGTATTCTGAATTAATGAGGTTTTAATTAGAGTGGTTTTTTTAATTGATTACTTCATATGGGTTCCAGCAATTAGATATTAAATACAAGGGCTTTTAGAGATAAAACTGTATATTAGTTTCCTGTTACTGTTATAACAAATTACCACAAATGTAGTGTCTTAAAACAACACATATTTGTTATTTTGCAGTTCTGAGTATCAGACATCAAAAGTGGCTCTCACTGGGCTAAAATCAAGCAGTCAGTACGACTGTGCTCTAGGAGACAATCCACATTCTTGCCTTCTAGCTCCTTAGGGGGGTGCCTGGATTTCTTCGCTTGTGGCCCCTTCCACCGTCACAGAGCAACGGCAAGGACTTTCTCACGTCATGTTACTTGACTCTGACTTTGCTTCTTACATTTACTTATAAGGGCCCCAGTGATTACATTGGGCCCCTCCAAATAATTCAGTATAATTTTCCCCATCTAAGATTCTAAATTACATCTGCAAAGTCCCTTTGCCATGGAAGGTAGCATATTCACACGTTCTGGTGATGAGGATGTAGATGTCTGAGGAGCCAGTATTCTGCCTACTACAAGCTATAATATGAAAAAGTTATTAACACCATGAATATATTTTGTATTTTTTTAGATGTTTGTTTATGCTTCTTCACTAAGACACACTGATAACTAAAAATAAATTTCAGTTCCCAAATTGGAATTAGCCATTTAAAATCTTTTCTGTATCCCTTGGAGCAAGTTGCTTCACAACTGAGATTAATATACAATATTAAAAATAAAATTTAACCATTAAGTGATAGGATTAGGAATTAGGAAAAATTTATGTATTTAGTAATGTATTGGGTAAACTTCGAGAATTGTATCCAGCACTTGTTATAATTTTCCCTTGATAGAAATAATGTTGAGAAATGTCTGTCCAATATGGTAACCTCTGGCATGTGTGGCTATATTACATATAAGTGAATTTAAATTAAGTAAAATTTAGAAAACAGTTCCTTCATTTTGCAAGCCACATTTCAAGTGCACAGTAACTCTGTATAGCTAGTGGCTACCATATGGAACAGCATAAAACACAGAACATCTCTGTAATCACAGAAATTTCCATCAGACAGTGCTGATCTAGAGGATGCAGATTTAACATTAGGAAGAGTAAATGGTGAGAATGTTCATATATGCATTTAAATACCCCTAGGTATCTCAAAACAAGCACTATCTTAAAGAGAACGTATATGCCACCTTTCCTCCTTCCTCCCCACCATGAAAGAGAGAGAGAGAGAGAAAAGAAAAGAAAGAATGAAGAAAGAAAAAGAAAGACAGACAGACACAGACATACTTCAAGGCTTCTGTTCATTCTCTAGATAAATGGCACCATCAAGCATGTCATGCCCATGTCATGCCTGTGCCCATGGCAGGAACTTGCAAGTCATGGATTATTTCTTCATCTCCATTGCTGCCTCCCACCTATCTATTTTTGCTAAAACATAGCTGATGTGCTGTTTTCCTTCTATTCTCCACCTTAGTAGGCCCCCATTTCCTCTTACCTGATTGCCATAAGTCTTCTAAGCGACCTACTTCTCCTACACTACCACCAGAAAGATGTTTTTAAAATGCAAATCACTCCTGAGAAAAATGTATGCATGATTGTGACTAGCTAGACTCTTTTACATGGTTTTTCATAAGTAATCTATATCCTGTATCTGTCTCTTACCTTTCCTACCCTTGAGATTTCTGCTCCAGCCATATACTGAACCAGTCAGTACTACTGGCCCGAGAACTTGGTGATCCTCCATCTTTGCACACTGTACTCCCTCTGCCTGGAAAGCTTCCCTCAATTTACCTTTACTCTTCAATCTTGATTGGGTTCAGACCATCCTCACTCACCTCCTTCTAACTTCAAAATACATACACCCAGATTGTAGTTTCCTTCCCTACTTGGCATACCTATAGAGTCTGTCATATCCCTTACCACACTGCAATTTACACATCTTTACTTTCCTGTTCTTTCCACTAGAGTCTAGTGACTAGACCATAAAGTCCTTGGGAGCAGGAGCCACGAATGATACTGTTTGTAACCCTGGAGCTTGACACCTGGTCTCACTGACAAATACTGATGAGACACTATTGTGTAATGGTTGGTTATAAGGATGGACTTTGGAGGAAAATCTGATTTCTAAGCTTAGACGCTTAACCAGCTGTCAGACTATAGTCAGATTGCTTAACGTCTCTATTTCCTTCTCTGATAGTGGGGAGAGTAGTATCTGTATTGGAGTTGTTGTAAAAGGTTAAAGGTAATGTGTGTGATATGCCCACCCACTACCCGGTATATTAATGCTTATAAAAGATGGCTGTTCTTAGGCTGTCAATAAATGTTTGTTGATTAATAAGTTTATTTTTATATGATTATGTAACTTTATAATTTTTACACATACATGCTAAACTTACTTTTTCTTCCCTAAAGACAAACTTTTTTACGTTTATTTTTCAAATAAGTGACTTCGATAGACTCTGCTCCAGCTGCTGTCAAATCAGAATCTCATTCCTCGCCAAAAAAGGATTCTCTTTCTTCAGATGTCACTAGGAAACCATTACAAATACGCAGTCCTTCAGCTGAAAATAAGAGACCTAAATGGGTCCCACCAGATATGGTATATTTATCATCAAGGGCAGTAGCTTGGAAAATTATCACTGGTAAATTTTTTTCCTAGTTATAAATGTCATGTGTGAGCATTTCACTATATTATTACATATTCTTCAAAACCAAATTCTGGTTGCTACATTTATTTAACCATTCCCTTATTATTAGACATCCAGGTTTATGATTTTTTAGTGCTATAAGTAAGATTGCAATAAGCACAAATGTCCTTATTTTAGGAATCTCTGAGCACATTACTGATTATTTTCCTAGGATAAAATTTCTAGTAGGATAATTACAGTGTTAGAGAGTATAAACATTTGAGATTCCTGATATATGTATTTCTGGCAGCACATCTTTTGCTCAAGACCTGCTTGACCTCCACAATCTGACTGAAGCCTTGGGATCTATATGTGGCAATTCTAGCATTTAGCAAATGCTCTAGCAAAGTCAACCTCTGACTTTTACAAATTTTGCTTCTCTTTGTTTTCTTTTGCTCCACAGCCAAGCCTCATTGATCCTTCAAGAATTCTTTAACCTTCACCCTTCTTGACATTACTAAAACCCTAATCTAGGCCCAAATTGTTGCTGCCTTCCTAACCAGTCTTGTCTTTACTTTCTCTCGTCCATGGACCCTCTAATTCAGTGAAACCCTCTATTCAGTGAAACACTTTATGTCTCTCAAACATGTTATGTTTTACTCTCTCAGGGCCTCTTTTTACCCTCCTCTGCCTGGTATATTTTTCTTCATATGTTCCCTCTCCTTTCCTAATCCCTTCCAGTTCTACTCCTGTTTTTCTTTTGAGTGGCCTTTTTTGATTCATCCACAGTCGTCACTCCCCTGATGACTAGGATTCAGCTTTAGGCCTGAACTGTGAGGCTGCATGATTACTTAACTAACAGAGTCTTAATTTCATCATATGAAATATTGGAAACAGATGTAATTTTTAACGTGCATTCTGGTTTACAAATTCTAAGATTTTTAATGAGGACCTAAAAGCTCTTTGGAGAAGGAAAGGAGGGAAGATTAATTACTGAAATAATGATGTTATATCATTCAAAGAGTAATACTTAGTATATTTCTAAGAATAATTAGTGCTTCCCCAATGAAAGAAATGTAAAAGAAATGACATAACTGTAGAAATTTAAAAGGAGCATAATAAAAAACATACAAGAAAACAGTAGAATGATGGATAAAGAGTTAGTATCATAAAGCACAAAGTGCTTATAAAGTCAGTATGTGATGCAGTCAGGCAAGTGATGTAATGGGTGAGTTGGGCACATGCAGTAGACTTGGGTGAATAGGAATTTTGTTAGACTCAGGAGCAAAAACCCTTTGGAAGGAAGCAGCTGCTACTCAGCTCTGTCTTATAAAGGATTAAGGATTATGGGCCTGGTATTTCTAGATCTGATTTTTGTTTTCAAGAGTAGCCAGAAATTCAGATTTTAATATGAAATCTGCTAATCTTTGTAAGTTGACTTTTTTTTAAAGCACCATGTGAACCAAACAATATATCTGAGAGCTAGATTTGGCCCACAGATTGCCAGTTTGTTACCTATCTTATACAACTGGAGAAGACCGCCAAGATCCCAAAAGTAAAATCAGCCAGTGGCATAAATATACCAGTGTCCCCAAGAACTATTAATATGACTAGAAAATAGGAAGAATTTCAGACTCGCTTGTAATTAAAGAAGTGTAAATTAAAATAAAATATTATTTTATACCTCTCAAACTAGAAAACAATAAAGCAGTATAGTCTGAGTTACAGGGTAGCAGATGTAATTATTTATTTTAAATTTATAATACTGTTGTGTAGGTGAGCAACTACAGTCACCATCAACTGTGAATATTAATGTGGATAATTTTGAAATAGATGGAAATAATTGCTACATTAGGGTAATAGTATAAATGAAACTAGTATAAGTAAATAAAAACAATTTTTGCCAGTTTAAACGGTATGTAATAATTGAAAACTAGACTATTCAAGGACTACTTGTAAAAATTGAAGGACCTTTAAAATGCATTTGCTTTTTCTTTGACTTTAGAAATTATCATTTTATGCATTTCTTTATGCCTTTACAACTAGTGTTACTCATTCCCAGCTTTCCTTTTTCAGCTTTCGTGGTGAAGTTTAAGTGTCATTACCTTGACTTCTGGGATGTTTGGAAATAGGCAATAATGTATTATTTCTGCTCTTTAGCACATTTCATTCTTTTGATCTAGTTTGTTGTTTGATAGCTCTGGAAAGCAGAATAATGAGAATAACGCTTAACTACCTTTTTTCTTTTTTGCTTCTTGTTTGTTAAATTAATCTTTGTTAAGAGATTTCTGACATCATCAGCATCACATCATATGTTTCCTTTCAGCGGCATCTGGAGGTAGCAGAAATAGCAGCAGCCCACTGGCAGTAGTATCTGTGAAGTCTCCAAATCAGAGTCTCCATCTTGGCTTGTCCAGATTAGCACGAGTTAAACCTTTGCATCCGAATGCCACTAGCAGCTGAGTGTGGTACCAGAGGAATGTTTGGTTGAGAGAATCGCAGCTTTACAAGGGTGTTTATATTTAATTTGTGTTTATATTTGAGGCAGGTATTGTAATATAAAGGAATCCATTACCATGTCCTATAAATGGTCTCTAGCTATTTTAGGTTTATGTTCTCTGTAAAGCTCTTCAAGCCTTCAGTGAGAGTTTTGTCTATAAGAACTGTCTTCTCATGCCTTTCCTTGTGAAGAGCATATTCTATTTTTCTATCAGTTCTACATGAAGGAAGTCCACATCACATGCTGTTCTTTTCTAGTTACATGATGTGCCTTTCTGGCTTTAGCTAGTTTATAGCACCTTAACTGTTCAGTTTTATCTGGCAGAGGAAACATTCTTATTTTTCAGAAGACATTTCTGAAATCTTACATGCTACTGAAGCTACCTTGTCAGTTTTATTGCAAAGGTTTTTTGTATTTTAGCCAAATCTTTTTATAGTATGAATTTGGAAATATTTTATACACTAAAATGGTTGTGGTTTTATGGCATGCATCTCCTATGTAGATGGTTATTCTATAGCAAATAGAATTTAAAGACATTTTATTAAATCTTCATTGTCAAAACCTTTAATAAAAGTGGAAACATTTTGAAGTGCTCTTTTTCTTGATGCCACTGCATCCACCTGTTCCTGATTGTCCACATTTCATGATAAAATGAGAGCTCTGCAGAGAATGTTACCCTTTTTGTTGTAAATATGAACAAGGGAAAGCTGTTTCTTTAAGTAGTAACTTTTTGTTAAGTTCTTTTTTTTTTTTTTAATTTTTTATTGGATTTTAGGTTTTGGGGTACATGAGCAGAGCATGCAAGACAGTTGCGTAGGAACACACATGGCAGTGTGCTTTTCTTTCCTTCTCCCCTTCACCCACATTTGGCATTTCTCCCCAGGCTATCCCTCCCCACCTCCCCCTCCCACTGGCCCTCCCCTTTTCCCCCCAATAGACCCCAGTGTTTGGTACTCCCCTTTCTGTGTCCATGTGTTCTCATTTTTCATCACCCGCCTATGAGTGAGAATATGCGGTGTTTCATTTTCTGTTCTTGTGTCAGTTTGCTGAGGATGACGTTCTCCAGATTCATCCATGTCCCTACAAACGACACAAACTCATCATTTCTGATTGCTGCATAATATTCCATGGTGTATATGTGCCACATTTTTCCAATCCAGTCTATTATCAATGGGCATTTTGGTTGATTCCAGGTCTTTGCTATTGTAAACAGTGCTGCAATGAACATTCGTGTACATGTGTCCTTATAGTAGAACGATTTATAGTCTTTTGGTATATATCCAAAAGACTATAAATAGAAAGCAGTTGTCAAGCACTTAGTCATCCCTATTGTGATATTAGATAATACAGCTTTTCAGGAAGCTTAGATTTAAATTTATGTTAAAAAACAATTTATGTTGAAAAATAATTAATATTTCATATTCATAATGAAAATTTCAACTAGCTGCTGATCAATTTTTAATAAAAAATTTCAAATCATGTTAACTTCAAAAATATATAATACTTAACTCAGTTTTTCTTGGTTTATTGAAATGTCCATGTTAATGTGAAAACAATTAATTTAGAATTGTGATTAAAGTGAGCATTTGTCTACTGCTATTGTATACTTTTTTCTTATCTAGTGTATATTTTTATAGTGTCATATACCAGCCCCCTAACCTGCCCCACCTGTCTTCTTTTTAAAAACATAATTTCCAGTTATGTAGCACTGAGGTTCTCTATTTGGTGCAGATCAACAATAAACAAGAGCCTACTCTGTATTAGGTACTGATATAATTGATTAATCATCTGGCACTAGCTTAATGACCTGTTTTGCTATGTTATTCATATTTATAGTTTATTTTTTTGAGGGGGGTGTTGAAAATTGCCTTAAAGTACGTTAAAATCAGCCTGGCTGAAGGCACTGATACCTTCATGTTGCCAAACCCAGTGTACAGTTTTCTCACCTAATCTTATACACCCTGTGCATTATACTCTGATGAAAACATTTCATTTCCTTGGCTCACATGAGCCATTTCTTTGTCAATTTTTTCCCATCTCCATGCCTACTCTTCATTATTTTGAAGCTTTCTAATCTTTTGTGTCACCTGTACCTACTTGTCTTACCAGTTTCACGTTCTATGCAAACTCCAGTGGTCACTTATGCAACAGTGACTGCTACGTCAGGATCTTTACCCTACACCTTGCTCTTGACACAAAACCTGTGGATGGTCCACTGACAATTTGATGTACTGGATCAGTCATTGAATTCAGGCAGATCACGAGGTCAGGAGATAAAAACCATCCTGGCTAACATGGTGAAACCCCGCCTCTACTAAAAATACAAAAAAATTGGCCGGGCTTGGTGGTGGGCACCTGTAGTCCCAGCTACTCAGGAGGCTGAGGCAGGAGAATCGCTTGAAGCTGGGAGGCAGAAATTGCAGTAAGCTGGGATCACACCACTATACTCCAGCCTGGGTGACACAGTGAGACTTCATCCCCTCCCCCCCAAAAAAATTCAACCTCTCTTACCCCTGACATCATCCCTACCATGTTTTCTGTTGGTAAACGAATGGCCCTGCGATCACTGCAGGTGCCAAAGGTAATCCTGGGATTGAAACTTCTCTCGACCTTCACATCCAGTCACCAAATCTTACTCCATTTCCTAAATTTCTGAAAGCTAGCCTTCCATGTGCGCTCCCTTACTCTGAAACACCAATACTCACTGTTTCTAACAGGGGTCCTTGCCTTGATTCCTAACCTACTCGGGCCTGCCTTCCATTGTTACTGCCATAGAGGGTTTTATAAAGTAAAGTCAGCATGAACACCCCTCTACAGTTCACACATGTAAACCTTACCCTGGTCGAGTTCACAAGCTGCTTCGTGTCTGGCTGGCCCCTTCCTGCTGTTTAACCCTTGTCTGCCCATGTACACCTTTGATCCTTGCCCCACTAAACTGGGTGCTGCCACAATGGTGCCATGCTTTTCCATGGCTCTGGCCTTCAGACTAGGACTTGCTTCCTTTATGTAGCTAACTGCTACCCGTCCGTGAAGACTAAAACTCAACCCAGCTCTTTCAGAATGTCTTTTCTGCCTGGACCAGACTGTGTGCTCCTCTCCAGGTCAACCTACTGTCATTCAGTTATAAATTTCCCTTTTCATGTCTTCCTACAACCTGGTGCAGAGTAAGCACTCAAAAAGTGTTCAGCTGATGAATGGATTTAACCTGGAACTTTTGTGATGCACTTTTTTTTTTTCCTCAAAAAAACTTCTAAATAGAGACGGGGGTGGTGGGCGGTGGGGGAGCGGTCTTACTACATTGGTCAGGCTAATCTTCAACTCCAGACCTCAAGTGACCTCCTGCCTGGAACTGCCGAAGCGCTGGGATTGCAGGTGTAAAACCACCACGCAGGGCCAGAACTTTTGTGATGCAATTCTGATAACCCCATGCTTTGCTTGAAGAAGGGAAGAGTAGGGATAATTTCAAGTGTCTGGTCTGGGCAACCAACATTAAGCTCTTTTTGCTGGGATTTTGTTCAGTTTCCTGCCTGTATTTTAAAGAACTGGGGCAGGAGAATGCGAGTAGGAGGATGAGAAATATGTTCTTTAGGCTGCTGCTCTGCAAGGTGGTTTGGAACTGGACCATAGCCTGAGGAAGCCCTTTAAGCTCCGGAATCACAAAAGGGCGGAAGCCGTTTCTATAGCGACGGGAGAGGGCGTGGCCGTGTCGCGCGCTCTGCCGGGCGCTCCCAGCCTCCCGCAGAGGTTGGCGGTCAGCGCCGGCCTCTGGCAGCTCCTCTCACCATCTACCCGCACCAGAATAAAAGGACCGCGGAGGCTCTTAATTCGCGAGCATTCCGGCAAGACTACGAGCCAGCTAGGGTCCGCTACGCTCTTCTAGGTGACAAAGCTGGGAGACGGGGTCGTGGGGAAGAATGAAAAGCGCGCGGAATGCAAGAGTAGACTGCGGAGTGTGGGTCAGAGAGAGCCGGGCCGGGTGTGGTGCGCAGACTTGGAAAATACAGTTGTATCCTTGGAATCCAACATCAGTATACTTTTCTGTTAAGATGCCGATGGATCGCCGACTCCAGCTGAGTGCAGGACAGGGAGTGAGGGCTTCTGAGGAACTCATCACACCCTGAACTGTCCTTCCAGCCCTCACTGGGACGCCAGACTTTCTTCCTCCCTTTCTTTCTCTAATTTACTGCATGTCCACTTGGTAGTCCTAAGTGTGTCCATGACCACACGCCTCGCGTTGAGGCTCTGGCAGGCATTAACCATGTTCCCACGCAGCCCATATGCCTGGGCACCTCTGCTCAACCAGAGCCCAGCGCCTGTCACAAAAGCACGCTAAGGTGTGTGTAGATCATACACCCAGAGCTGCCGCTCTGAGGAAATTCCCAATATTAACAAATCTCTCCTTTAAAAACAGATGAATGATACACAATTTGAGGGTTTTTGAAGGCTATTTTGTGACATTTGCTGCATTTGAAATGTCCAGCAGCTCCTCAGAGCTTAGGAAAATTGTGACCCCTCTGACATGTCTTAAGCAACTGACAGTATCACCAATAATTTGTTTGTTTGTTTTTTTGAGACAGAGTTTTGCTCATTGCCCAGGCTTTAGTGCAATGGTGCAATCTCAGCTCACTACAGTCTCCACCTCCCGGGTTCAAGCTATTCTCCTGTCTCACTCTCCTAAGTAGCTGGGATTACAGGCATGCACCACCACGCCTGGCTAATTTTTTTGTATCTTCAGTAGAGATGGGGTTTCTCCATTTTGGTCAGGCTGGTCTGTAACTCCCAACCTTAGGTGAACAGCCCACCTTGACCTCCCAAAGTGCTGGAATTACAGGTGTGAGCAACCACACCGGGCCACCAATATTAATTCAAGCTTCACTGTCCAGGCTTCACTGTCTAGGCTTAAGTGGAGACTTGGCAAAAGCAGGAGGCCATTTAGTGGAAAAGTTCAAACAGCAGAAACAACAAATGGAAATACCTTTTGTCTTGCTTGAGCGATTTAATCACCTACACGTGGTTGATATGTAAAACCTCGTAGTTCTAAGAAATTCTTCAAGCATGGACTCTGGCTGATTGATTCTATTACTTACATCTATGGTTTCTTGTTTGTTTTGGTTCTTATGGAGAATGCAGAGATAAACTGGAAGGGAATCTCTCGCAGGATGCCAGCCACTCTTCCCTGACTTTGCCTTCTCCAGCTCCACATATTATTGTCTACAACTCGGTTAGAATCCATACTTCTCAAGCATGTGGAGGACCCAGCACTGGGAATTAGTGGTTTTAGTTGACTCCAAGCCCATTGTGAGTGTGTTGTGATAGCTCCCCAAAGAGCAAATGTTGGTGGAGGCTGCATTAATAGAAATGCGATGACTGCATCAAAGGATATGGTCTTGCTGCCTGACTTAGCATTGATTAGAACATAATCCAGACTCTGTAGACTGTAGCCACTTTGAGATCATAGAAAACTAGAAAATAAGAGCAACCACAAGGCAGGCTGTCTCTGTTAGGCCTGGATGTGCCATCATATGAAGACAGGTTTGAAAAAACTTCACAGAATGCCTAGAGATGAGGAGGTGCAGGGGAGGGAAGCAGGCATTTTTCTATTCAGGTTTGGAACATGCAAGAACTCTTGAGTAGGAAAGAGACAGATTTGTTCATTTGTACGCTGCAGAGGATAGCAAGGATCAGTGAGGGAAATATTCCTCAATATCATTTATTTTTCTAAGAAATATTTGTCAAGCACCAACCATATGTAAATTAACAGCTGAGTGTGAAATGGGTTGCCTAGAAAAACATTGCACTCTGTCACAGAAATATTCCTGCCTAGATAGAGTGATTGTCAGGGATGCCATGGGAAGGTTTCTTCCCCTGGGTGGGAAAATGGATGAGACAGTCTCCAAAACCACTTCTAACTCCAGAGTCTGGGAGTCAGTGAACCTTCAAGAGTTTCAGGGATATATGCAAAGGGTCCAAGGAATTCTCTATGACTGAAATGACTGTGACTTAAAATATAGCTAGATAGAAGAAATAAGACACAGTGTTCAATAAATCAGCAGAGTGACAATAGTAACCAATAATCTGTTGTATATTTCCAAATAACTAGTAGAGAACACTTGGAAACCCTGACTTGATTATATATTATATAAATTTATAAATATATACGTCTATTAGGTATCAATTAAAAATGAATATAACTGAAGTTAATTAAATACATTATCTCCTGTTCACAGAATGCAAAGGGAATCCCTGCAAATCCTACATTGCCACACTTTCTGCCCCAAAGACAGCCCCTGGGCATAAAGATCAAGCTACTGCCAATTGTAGTAGAAATACTAAAATCATAACAGATAAATCTCAAAAGATTTGTTTCCTTTCTGGATATTGAAGTCTTTATGCATAGATAATGTGTATGTATTAATATAAAAGCCTATGCACGACAGTAAAGCTGGCACCTCTGTGGATCTGTCTTGCCCTCGAGACTTCAAACTCTTTGAAAACAAGGATTCTGTTTTATTTATCTTTGAATCCTCCATGCTTAGCACAGTAGCTGGCACACAGTGGATGCTCTGAAATTTTTTGATGAATTAATCTATTTTAGATTTCTCTTCCTTCCACAAATTTGTACCAAGTTTTCAATAGACAAGTCACTGTCCTCACCCCAAAAAGAATTGTTAAGAAAGCAGGCTTACTATCTATGTTCCCAAAATACAATCATATGAGACAAAAATATACATACACTTAAGATCATTAAGTTACACTAAAGCTCTTGACCAAGTGAAGAAATGAGTTAGGCAAAAGGCTGTTGAACACTTGAGGAAAGAGAGGAAGAGGAAGGGGAACACTGACCTGCATGTAAGATGGAAATGAGGATGGCCAAACTTTTGGTTTCAGTTCTCAAGGGAACATTCCCTCTAGCTCTGAGCTGAGTTTATTAGTTATCTTCAATCTTTTGTGCAGCAAGACACAAAGGAAATATAAAAAGCATTTTAATTCTTTTCCACATAGCTCACCACATATTTTGAGGATAAAAAGGGAGCATTTGCAAAGCTTTGAGCAAGGTTAAATTGTATTGTTGGAAGCCAGATTTTATGCATAAAAAAAGTAAGGCAGAAAATAGTTTAGTAACCACAGAATTATCCAAGGGATGGCAAAGTTGGAATAAGTCACAACAGATATTTTTTTTCAGTCTTGTCAGTATTTTTGTAGAATTAAAAAAATGTAGACCCGAAAAGGACTTTAGAAATCATCTGGTCCAGTCTCATCATTTTGCAGATGAGGAAACTGAGCTCAGAGAGGATAAATGACTCATTCAAAATCATGGCACTGTGTGTTAGGGGGTTTTGAGACAAGACTCCATGACTCCACAGCATTTCCTTTAGGGCTTGTTCTTTCTCTACCTTCAGATTTGTCAGAGCTGAACAGAGGAAAGGGCTCTAGTTGTTTGGAAGATTTCACATATACTGCTTTTTTATTTTTAAGATGGAGTCACACTCTGTTGTCCAGGCTGGAGAATGGTGGTGTGATCTTGGCTCACTGCAACCTCTGACTCCCAGGTTGAGATTCTCCTGTCTCAGCCTCCCGAGTAGCTGGGATTACTGGCGCATACCAATGCACATTGCTAACTTCCTTTGTATTTTTAGTAGAGGTGGGGTTTTGCCATGTTGGCCAGGTTGGTCTCAAATTCCTGAACTCAGGTGATCCACTCACCTCGGCCTCCCAAAGTACTGGGATACAGGTGTGAGTCTCTGTGCCCTTTGCACATGTACTTTCATAGTCTCCTACATCTCTGTGAAGTAAAGGAAGAGAACACTCCATACAGAGTCTTGACAGGAAAAACTATTGTATTCATTTTTGCCCAATGTTGAAATTTGACAAATCCCATGTCCAGTTGATGGCCAAAATTCTACATGTTCTGTCTCCCAAATCTTTCCCAAGTTCATACTTCTATCCTCACTGTCACTGCCTTAATTGAGGCTCTCATTACCTCTTATCTAGACACCCCAAATGCCTTCCTAGTTCCTCCAGATTGTGCTTCATAATGTTATGAGGGAGATGGTACCAGAATACAAATCTCATCTTTAGCCCAGGCTTAGCATAGCCACGTAGGCCCTAAGACTCCAACTTGGACTATGTGACCCTTTACAATCTAATCTACCTCCCTGGCCCTCCACCAGCAATATCCAAGGACAGTGCTAAGAATTTCTGGAAAAGACAATGTTCTTTCATATCTATGTTCTTTGTGTGTCCTCCTCCATCTGCCCTTGACATCCCTGCCTGCCCCCCTCATTCTTCAGAGATGGTTCTGTCCCACTTAAGCATGAAGGCTTCCTCAGCTCCCCCAGCTGACCGAGTCCAGGCCTTGAAGCATGCTCTGTGAGCTGGTTGCACAAGCCTGCATTATTAATACATCGGTCACATGCAGCATCATGATCTACTTACTTTTATATAGCTCCTTTCCTGGATAAGGAGTTCTCTTTGAGGGCAGAGACCATGTCTGGTTCATCAGTGAAATTGTCTCAGCAAATGTTGATAGAAAGAAAGGAATGGAAGGAGAAGTGAAACTATGATCGTAAGCAGAGAAGCTACTGGTAAGTTTTGTTTGCTTTTGTGCAAGATATTTTCATATCGTATGTATGTGTGTGTGGGTTAAAATTAACGTTCCCACTCACCTCCCCCAGCCCTACTTCTCAGAAGTCACAATTCCAGTTCATTTTTCCAGATCTTTCTGGAAAATGGCCGTGTAAAGTCATGCTTGCATTTTGGTTTTTGTTAAATATAGACTTATATTACACGCATATTCTACTGTGCTTTGCTCAATACATTATAGGCACACATAAAGATCTATCTTTTTAAATGACTGCATTATATTTCATAAAACATATGTGTGCCAAGTTTTTGAACTTTCCATTATGGACAGCTTCTGATTTTTCAATAGTTATGCTGCAACAAATGCTAGCCTGACTTTTCTTCAATCCTCTGAATACTTTCAAAGTAGTGGTGCCATCATCATTTACATAGTGTGTGCAAGAGCCTGCCAGTGGAGTGATTTGTAGAAGCTGTGATAACATTTGCATTGGTTCCTGTTCTGCTCGTTTCTTGTATTCTTGATTCCCTTAGCTCTTGGTTAAGGTTAGAGGCTGAAAAGGGACTTGTAAAGGACACAGAGCAAGCAGTTTCAGCGGTGCTCTGCTAATGTAACAGGGAGTGGGAGTGTCCTGAGAGCCCTCCAAGACTCACCTTCCACTTACAGAAATTACACTAGATTCCATAAATGTATGCAATGTTTTTTGTCTTGCAGTAAGTTAATTATTCATAGAAGTGTGCTCTGAACAGAAAATGCAAATGTGACCAAATGGGGTTTAGAGAAAGTGTTTCTACCAACTCTCCCCCTTTTTTTTTCTATAGGTGTTAACCTATCCAAGTAGCCCACAGATATGCCCATCTTATAGGAGATGTTATGTTTGTGGCAAAAGCATGAAGTTTGCTTTCCAGTGAACTAGAGGAAATGGGTTTTTTCCCCCTTAGTTTCTTAAACGGCTAATTATTTGATTATCTCCTCCTTTCCTGGCTTCTGTCTTTTGTTCTGACCTCCTGACCTCAAGTGGCCATGAGAAGGGAAGCAAGGGAGAAGCAGAGACCTTGCTCCTGCTTTTAGGCCTGTTGCCTTCTTTTCTTCAAACCTGCCTGCTGTCTTCTGTCCCTGAGTGTGAGGGCCATTACTTAGATTTACTCCTCCTGCCAATTACTTTTTACTCCCCTTCTTGCAGGACTCACATGGATGCTAAAAAGCCAAGGACATGTGATTTGACTTCATCCACGGTTTTGAAAGAAAAGTTAAAGTATGCTAAGGTAATATCTTTGAATTTTCATTGGGAAAGTGAGATATTGCAAGGACGTAGGGACTCAGGATCCAATGCGGATGATTGTACTCCAAGCACCTCTGGGGACAGTGCAAAGGGAAAGGTGTGGGGGATCACGCTGACTGGCAGGGCCAAATCTGGGGGTGGGTGTGGAAGGAAAATCAGCAGAAGGGCAAGACCTTAATCCGACAGGTGAGCTGTATTCCAGAAGACCGTGGGTGAGGGCATCCACGGTATCTTTTACTGTGTCCTATAT